>NC_042494.1:85081378-85089015 GCF_005508785.2 Acyrthosiphon pisum
CCCCCCAAACACAAAATCTTTTTATATTGGTATTTTGTTTTGGGAAAATTGTTGTGATAAGAGACTTTCGGCAAACTGCTGACGGTACGAATAATACATTATATAGCACTACAAGTCGACAAAATTATCGTCGATAACAATTTTACTTTTTAGCATAGGTAGGCCTCGAAAATTATTACTGAAATAATAACCAATTATAAAATCGACAAAAACAGCGATAACGACGTCGAGTGGATTTTATTTTATGAATTATTATAACAGACAACAGTCTAATATAAAACTATTGCAACTAATACCAATTTGAAACAAAATGAAAATGATGTTTAGTTTAACTAATAACTTGTAATTTGTATTATAAATATATTTTAACCCCCCCCCCCCACCCCCCCAGAAAAAAATCGTATCTACGCCGCTGGGTATTGAGTGAGCGCTGCGCTCACCTCGTTCTTTTTAGGGTTCCTACGGTAAAACGGGACCCTATTACTAAGGTTCCGCTGTCGGTCCGTCCGTCTGTCACCAGGCTGTATCTCATGAATCATGAAAGTTAGAAAGTTGACATTTTCACAGATTATGTATTTCTGTTGCCGCTATAACAACAAATACTAAAAATCCAGAATATATAATATAAGCAGTGTTGCCAACATGTTTATAGCTGATTATGGTCCGACTCGCACTTAGCCGGTTTTTCATCGTTATTTATTATATAATGAACATAAAATATAACGAAAGCAACAACGAATTATTTATAGTTTAATCTTTTAAAAAAAATGTTCCTACAATTTTTCTTGATTATAAATTTTTATCCACTAAAAATTAATTTATACATTTTATACATAATTATATAATAATCATTATCATTCATCTTCGCCCTAGTGGTCTGGGATATTTTGCCGATTATTATACAGTACGCATATGAATGTTGTATGCTCCTTAAAAATAGGTTTGAGTTTACGAAAAAGTATTTGGTTGACCTATTGAGTGAGTGCAACTCTCAATTTATGGATATTAACAACATTGCTTGTCGATATATACAATCAAAAATTAAAAACCCGTTTTATTTATAAAATTATTATATTTGCAAAAGTATACTTAAACATGTGTCGATTGAAGGTATAAATAGTATCAGATGAATCAAGTAATAAATAAGTGGTTCTCAAAATACTAACGAGGTGAACGCTCGGTGACAGGTCTACTACTAGATAATACAATATTATACTGGATAGAGCTATGCGTATATCACGCGTAGTCCGCGCTTGAAACCAATTTGTCCGAATCGGCCACGATAAATTTATTGCGCATGCGTGAGGAACGAAAAAGATAGCGCCGGACGGGGTAACATAATTGCGGTAATGTTTTGCGTATGCTCAGGTGACGATGGCAATGCAACCTTATCACACGGAAATTATATTTGAGGTTAAAATACACTTATACATATATAACATAACATAACAAACGTCCACTTGCGGGAGTGAGAAACCGCCTTTCTCTCTTCCACATTAAACTATTAAAGACCACGATATGAAACTTCGAAAAAAACGAGTGTAGGTATACACTCAAGTGGATTACCATTTGTCTAGTATATTTAACTGTTTAACTGTTTAACTGTTTGGTAATACCTTGATGTTAAATTAGTGTATAGTTGCTGTGTGGATCATTCGCAAAGGCGGATACTGGAAAGGGGAGAATTGAGGGGACTTAAGCCCCCCTGAATGTAACAAACCACATTAGATGTCAAAATAAATTGTGCATTTTAATATACCTATATAAACTTGGTGCCTCTGTTATAATAAAGTAGGAGTACTGAGTAGCCACTAGTTAGTAGATTGAAGCGTTTAAAAATGTATGTTTACGCTAATGGATAAGGCAAAAATGTTCAGCCCCCAAAAAAATTGTTTTAACAAAAAATGGAAAGGCCTGGTATACAGCTGAAAAATTGAGCCGATAATTGCGGAAATTAATGATGATAAATTAACGTAAGTATACCTACATACTAAGTTACTTTATTTGTCTTCTGTTCTATTGTATTATATTCCGTATTTATTTTATTTATTTTCGTGTTCTAATAAATAAAACATTATAATAATATGAACAATATAAAAATATCATATAAATAGTGTGTTTGTTTTAAATTTTTAAAGGTAGCTTAAAATGTAACAGTCGTTGTCACAATTAATTTTCCTGTTCTAAAAAAAAAAACCCCCAGGGGGACACTGCGTGTCACTTAACATCCAGTGTTACGGGCTTATAAGCTATAGTGAACCCGGGGCCCCGAGCTGAGGCGTAGGGAAATTGGCGATCCCATCGCCCAGTGCTAATTGCACTGCAATAGCCTCCACCTTACCTTAACTGGCTGGGTGTCATGGTCCTCCAAGTTGGAGGTTGATCGATGTGCTAACAACCCATCCTCGGAAAAAACATTGTTAAGAAGCAACCAACACAAAATCCTCGGAAAAATGTGGAGATACAGGACTTAAAGATTGGAACATGGAACGTGCGCTCTTTATACAGGACTGGAACACTGAAAACAGTAGTATCTGAACTTGGCAGATACGGACTGGCTATATTAGCAATTCAAGAAACTAAATGGCCCGGATCTGGCAACCACAAAACAGAGAAAGCAACATTATTCTACAGCGGAGGATTAGGACACGAAAGGGGAGTTGGTTTCGTAGTCAGTGACAGGATACTTCACAACATTAAGCGATTCGAGGCAATTAAAGATAGACTATTTCTCTTGGAAATTCAAGCTAAATGGTTCAATATAATACTGATTAATTGCTATGCTCCAACAGAGGACAAAGACGAAGAGACAAAAAATGATTTCGCTAGAAGCGCTATATGACACAATACCTCAAAATATGGTCAAAATTGTACTAGGATACTTTAATGCAAAAATTTGAAAAGAAATATGTTACAAACCAACGATAGGATAACAAAGCCTCCATAATAACTCAAACAACAACGGGGTTAGAGTAATATATTTTGCAACGTCCAAGGGGATGGCCATAAGCAGTACTTTTTTTCCGCATAAACAAATCTATAAACAGACATGGATGTCCCCCGGTGGAACAACTAAGAATCAAATTGATCATGTCATGGTTGACTCTAGAAGAAAACACTGCATAACGGATGTAAAAATCTGTAGAGGCGTCTGTGGGATTTCAGACCACTTTCTAGTACGAATTCAAGTACAGCTTAGATTGTCGGTAACCTGGAGAGAAAATAATAGAGTTACCCAGAAGTTCAACGTTGAGAAATTAAAGGAAAACACAAACCTGCAGAACTACATAGAAACAATAGATAGAAATCTAAAAAACAACAACAACACTAAGATTGATCAATTATGAGGGAAACTAGAAAAAACAATCAAGCAAGCAGCGAAAGACGTACTAGGTTTTGTGGAGAGAAGCAAACCTAAAAATTGGTTCAATGACAAATGCAGAAGAGCTCTTGAAAAACGAGATGCTGTCAGAATGGCACTCATAAAAACTCCCAACAAGTCTAACTGAAGAGCCTTAGCAATCAAACAACGAGAAACTAAGATGAATAATAAGAACCGAAAAGAGGCAATGGGAAAAGAGCTACATCAACGACATAGAGACAAATATTAAAAGTAACATCAAAATCTCATATAAAAAAACGAATAACTTAAAAAACGGATACAAACCAAGAACAACCATCCTAAAAGAACCAGACGGTACATTGATTACAGATAAAAGCGAAATAGCCGAAAAGTTCAGAGAAATGTTTGAAACGGTACTACTTAAAACAAGACAAACAGAACCTGTAGATCAATATACGACAACAGTAGAACAAATGATACATGATCACGCAAAAGATCACTCGGCCGTCCAAAACAAAGATGATTAGACAGGGTCCATAAGGACTTGGAGATGATGGGAATCCTGAACGGTGAAGAACTAGCAACGGATAGAGACAGATGGAGGGAAGTGGTGGTTGCGGCGAAGGACCTGAATGGTCTATATTAAACAAAAAAATAAATAAATAAATAAATAAACAAAAAAAATAACTTATAAATATACTATACATTGTTACTAATACATTAAATTAAATTTAGATAAAATAACTTAAATTTATCTTTGTAATATAATCTATACCTTTGGTATTGTAAAAGTCATAAATAAGTATACTTAATAAATACGTTAAATAGATAATATTGGATATTACATTCAAACTTGACGTGTGCAATACATTTTGTATTCCAGTACACAAAGTGAACGACCAGATTGTGAAAAAAATTACACGATGTTAAATTGGAGTGACCACTTCATGAAAAAGTGACCATTTTGTGAAATATTTTCGAATTTCATGAAGTGTAAAATATCCGTTACTATTTCATGAAAAGATCGATTTCACTAAGTTGCTACGACATAATATATATTATATGTATAATATATATATATATTGGTCTTATAATAATGATGTGTGCTCTTTTTTAATAGGAAAAATGTTTCAATCTTGAACTTCGAGGGTGGTTGCTGGTAGAATATTGGATCAAGTTGGTAGGTACTTTGAGGACCCAAAGTTACCGGTATTTTACTGTCCAAATAATTAGTAAATATGAATAGGTATTTATATATTTAGAAAATGTATTTCAATCAGCAACGTACTGTATTAGGTAATATTTAACAGCCTATCCTCTGGCTACGTCACTATTGAACTATTGATTGATAAACATATTTTAAGACGTACCCATGTTAGGGCGTCAGGAATTATAAAAATGTAGAAATTTTCGAACAATGTTAATCGAATTACCTAGATAGGTAATAATGTAATATATAATAGCTGTATAATACATTGTTTCGTTTAAAATTACAATTAATGAATTGGGCTTGTTTTTTTAGATTTCTGAATGAAGTGAATGTAAAACAGACGTGCTTTTACAATATAATATATTATAAAGGTATAAATTATAATGAATTATTAATTATTATCTATGTTTTTTTATTTGACTTTATTGTTTTTAAATCTAAATATGCCCCCAATCGTATTAATTAAGTTCTAATCCAGATACTCCTATTTAAAATAATGATTTAATCAAAATGTACCCGACCTTCGTACGAAATTACATAATATTCTCCATATAAATATTGCTTTATTAACATATGACGTCTCTATTTTAACTGAAACTTAGCTTACCGAGGATTTAACAAATGCCGAGTTAGGTCTCGACGGCTATAACATTTTTAGGTATGATAGAAATCAATACATCTGTGATAGTCTATGTGGTAGAGGGATCTTAATGACTCTGAAGAATGTGTTGTGTCCTAACCCTATTATATCACCTAGTGTTGACGTTTAACAATAATTATTTGTGTCTGTCTCTATTCCGGGTGGCCCCATTGGTCTCCTAGCATGTGCCTACCTTCCTCCGAGTTCTAATAGTTTTATTTATGAGAGTCATACAAGGTCTATAGAAAAGTAGAGAATAAGTTTGGCAATCCTCTAATTTTAATTTTGGCATAGTTTTCGATGACTATAATTTATCCATGGTTAGCTGGGTCAACGATAATTCTGGTCTCGTGTACAGAGTTACTGATAAAGTTCGAATGGTGGGCGAGCAATACAGCCTAATTAATTTTCACAAATAATAAACAACATTTCTAACAAAAATGGCTCTTTTTTCTTGACTTAGTTTTTTCCAGTGATATTTATGCCAAAGTGGAACAGTCTTTAGAAACTCTTATCGCTTGCGACTCATATCATCCAGCTCTATCCATCTATTGCGCATTTCCCCCTCTTTCACCTATGCTTGATACCCAACATTCGTTTCACGATTTCGCTAGACCTGATTACCCTATTATCCTTGCTGATCTAGGATCAACAATTTGGGTTAGAGAATTGGCATCTTCATCAGCTGATAAATTAGCAGTACTACTGCAGAACAAACTTTTTGAAATAATCACCGGATTGGTGCCTTTACACATATTTCGTAAATCATCATTTCCCTCCCAGTTTTCCACATAAAAAATCTTCTCTCGATGAAAAAACAAGCACATAAAAATATAAAACTTTAGGTGGCGTTAAAAATTACTCTGATTTTTTACTTTTTTTTATCAAAACGCTTGTACAACAACTATGCAAGACCAATTACGCAAGAAACCACAATCTCTTTGGAAATTTGTACGCAATATCCAAGAGGGTAGCACCATTCTAATGAAGTCAAATGTGAAATCAAGGCTTCCGATGACTAAGTTGCAAATTTGTTTGCCTCTTACTTTTCCTCCGTTTTTGTTGACACACGTGTTAAATCTGAAACCGATCTACTTCCTAATCATATCTTCATTTCAATCGATGAAGTCTTTACATCTCTTAAATCGTTATTAAATACCCATAGTTGAGGTCCTCATGGAATTGCTGCCACTATTTTATATTACTTCCACGACGCAGTTCACTGATAACAACTACTTTTTTAATAAATCACTTGCTGAAGGAATATTTACCTCCATTTCGAAATGCAGCCGCGATTTAAAAATTAGGAAATCCGGCAGATATTACCAACTACAAACCTATATAACAAATATCTGTTCTCCCATTTTTAGGTAAAATATTCCAATTAATCGGACATAAACGTATTGTAAGGTCACTTTTGTTGACACTTTCTTCGGATACATATGGCTTTTTCCCTAGTCGCTCAACCGTAACCAGTGTAGTCGACTTTAGTAATCCTTAGTTTTATCCTAGTTCTTATCTACATGATTCATTTAATTCTAAGTACCAAGTTTACGTAATTTGCACTGACTTCTCAAAAGCATTCGACACACTTGACCACGGTACATTGATTTTCTTTCTAGACCAACTTGGAATGGGTGATCCACTCTTGTCTTGATTAAAGTCTTACTTGAGCAATCGTAGGCAGTTCGTCAATCTTTTCGGTAAGTCTTTCAAATTGTTTAAGTCCCTTCTGGTATTCCAGTAGCCACTTAGGTCCCCTTCTTTTCAATATTTTCATCAACTCCGTATGCTCACAAATTACTCGATGTCGTATTTTACTGTTTGCTGATGATGCCAAAATTGTCTATGCTATTTCGTCTCTTGATGACTGTTTATTTCTCCAGAACGCTCTAGCTAAATGGTGTAATTTGGTGGGGCTAACTATTAATACTCATAAATGAAAAGTAATGACATTTCATCGCTCAAGGGAATTAATTAAGTTTGATTCTTTCCTCCTCATACGCGTTACTGAAGTTAAGGATTTGGACTTCATTTATATTCCCTCACTTGATTTTCGACCTCATATTGGTTTTATTGTTTGCAAAGCCCTCCGAGTACTATAAGGCGACTTATATTAGTACTACAATATTTTTAGGTTTGATAGATGCTTAAGTACCAGTAATTGTGCAAGAGGTGGAGGGGTCTTGATTGGTGTCAAAAAAAATATAGCTTCCATTTTAATTACTACCCCAATTATAAATGTTGAACATATTTTTGTACAGTTTACAATAAGTTCTTTTAAATACGTTATTGGTGGTGTCTACTTCCCTCCCAACTCCCCGCTTGACTGTTATGAGCAATATATCTCATCAGTTGAGCAAGTGCTACAGCAATACCCCGACCACACTTACATCTTTGCTGGTGACTTCAACCTACCCGATACCTCTTGGTCTAATGACAGT
>NC_042494.1:85089065-85089937 GCF_005508785.2 Acyrthosiphon pisum
ATGTTGATTGACCGATCTAAAATAGACATTCTATCGAATTCAGATCAGTTTTCTGAAATATTATCGCATTATTTGATCGATTGGTAGGATGGAACAAAAAAAAACGGGTGACGGTCCGCGATAGATTGGTTATAAATATTATAAATATTGATAATATATCACTACACTACGACGTATTGATAATGCATTTATAATTATTATAATTAATAAAATACATAAGTAATAAGTATATATAAGTAATTAATGTAAAGTGGAAATCCCTAAAAGTGCCAAGTGGTAAAGTGGAAATCTCCGTAAGTGCTGGGCGCGCATATTTCGCATATTCTCTGTACAACCATACACTGAAATCTATACCACGGTCCTTAAAAAACATAAACTTTTGGTTACATCTGGTATACATATATTGTAACCTCCTTGCACACGACGCGTAAACATTTTTATCTCATGAAATTGTTTTCGTCAAGATGTATTGATAAGGTGTCGTCACTCTGAACCCCTATACGTATAAACTCTTGATTGAAATTTTTACCACAGTTCCTATAGACACCAGAGCGCGCTTCCTGTCCTATGAAGGCCTAATTTTTCATACTGTTAAATGAAAAATGCTTTAAAACTATGAATTAAAATTTATTTTTTTTTGGAGTTAGCATCTAATAATTTTAATTTACATTTGTATTTTTGTTTTAAATATTTTTTATCAAGTAGACATCAATTATAAAATATTATGATGTATAATTTAGTCACTTCTTGGGATATTTGCAACCTAATTTAATTTTTGAATATGTATATAATACATATTATATATATTTAGATATTTTACAGTTTAATCTAGGACAGTGCTTCTCATTTTTTTTTTTTGTCGTGTGATCCCC
>NC_042494.1:85091828-85094306 GCF_005508785.2 Acyrthosiphon pisum
TCTGTTACAGAGCCTATCTTTATAGTCCGTATCTTAGATCATATGATCATATGATCTAAGTCCGTATAGACATCGAGATAAAGAAGTATTCTTTATCTTGATGGTTATAGATGTTTTATTAATTGACACTTAGTGACGACACCTTATCAATACACCTTGGTTTTCGTAGAATAATCTGATTATTGCATTATCGGATATCCCTGCATAGTGCATTACCTTTGCCGTAATTACATTTTTTTGTGCGTTGCGTTTGGTATATAACTAGCCTAGTATTACTAGATAATAGAAAACGGTATAATGCGAGAATTTGAAACAGCCTAATAATTAGGTCTGCATACTATGCATTTATAATTATTATAATTTATAAATTATAACAATTTGGTGGTGACTTTAACAACAGTTTTAATGTTACAAAATCGGGGACATTTAAAACTTTCCTTATGGACACATTAAATTTACATATGTATTTGATAAACCACGATGTAGAGAAGATATCTTTTCTATATCGTGGATAAACAATCCAGCAGAATCTACAACGGTCAACGAGAGATGACACCACTATAATTGATGCAGTATTTTCAAGATATTTGGAAAAAATTACAACACAAACATACATAATATCATATTTAAGTTATCACAGGTCTGTAATTTGGATTATTGAATATTATGATATTAATACTAGCTGCCCGATCTCCTTTCGGAAGAAATTATTTTTTTATAATTTAATTTAAAAACATATGATTATTTTTTGGCTATACAAATAATATAATATAATTACATATTGTAGTTATTGTTATTGCTGATTTCTGAAAATTATATATCCTACTACATCTTGAATTCAACCACTAGAGTGGTAAATTGTATTTTTTTTATTATAGAATAGAGATAAGGTAGAAAAAAATGTAACAATAAATAATATATATTTCAAATCGAAAAATGCAAGTGCAAACAAAGAAATAAATAATTAATAATAATAATAATAATAATAATAATAATAATAATAATAATAACAATAATAAATGAACAAACAAACCGGTTTCCTTCGTCTCAAAAATCAAGTTAGATTCTTATATATATAGATAGATAATGGTAATTAAATAGTAATAATAATAATTTTCATTTTTATTCATTTTTCAGATTTCCTTAAATACATTTACCTATTCATATTTACTTTTTTTTTTAATGGTTTCACTAAAATGTATTTGTAATCTATAATATTTGTTGGAAAAGAACCTTCGTTTCTACCGGTTGTCCCATGACACCACTCACTTTTTTTTATTCAAATATCATTAAAATCCATTTATTACAAAAGAGGATTTAATATTTTTTGAAGTTTAAAATTGCTCTCCTGAACAATTTGATATTATAAATTGCTCCCTTTTGATTCTGAGAATGATTTCATGTCTACAATATTATATTAATCATAAACAAAAAAATCGTTTTTAATTCGTTGAACTTTCCGGAAAATTACAAAATTTATTTAAAAAATAAGTATAATAGGTTATAATATCTATCATTCAAATTAATATAACATACATTTATGGTATACAATTGAATTATTGCCTTAAAAATAAATATGTACAGTGTATAGAATTTAGAAATGATCATAACAAACTATAAAAATTAACGAATTACCATTTACCATCCTGTACCTTTGTTTGACATTTAATAGTTCGTTTTTACTCTCAACTGTGCCTTAAATATTCACTATTTTCATTCTCACAACATTATTGTAACATTTAAATGGTATCCTAGTTAAGGATATATTTTAAAAATACACCTAATTGATAACACATAAAGTGCAAACAATTTTACTATAACTCTGAGAACTGAAATTAAATTAATTAATTAAGAGTATACTAATTGCGATGTAGGTATTCGAAGATTTGTTGTTTATAAATTATACAAATAAATAATTTTAATGGACAATAAATTAGCAGCTGCACTAAATGCGATTAAAGTATTTAACTATAGGTACCAATTTATAAAAAATATCTTCAAATTGCTTATACATCAGTATTCAATAATTTATATATTACTAGCTGATCCCGTGCACTTCGTTGCCTGTTAAATGTACCAACTCTATACGACTCAAACTTTGTACAATTCGTTATTTAATATTCGGTGTATGGTGTTCGAAATGTATCTTAACTTTTCCGTTTCCCGGAATAAAAATTCTGATTCGCAGCAGTATATTATCAGGTAGGCAATCTACCTACGGTAGATCGCGGACCCCGTGCTGTTTGTACGTAGGTGTTTGATTTAACTCTAAAGTATCAAAGTTATACCAAGTTTGTCGTATTCCACTTATGGTGGATTAATATAATCAATTAATACAAAATCCTAACTTAGCATAACTAATAATATCAGATGAATAAGAAAAAACCAAATTTAACCATTCTTAAATTAGTCAGTCTTCTTCTCAGAGGTTTAATCTACACACAAACATTCATACCAAGCTGAACCAGCGCACTCCGT
>NC_042494.1:85095865-85113026 GCF_005508785.2 Acyrthosiphon pisum
TTATTGGTAAAGTACACTTTCCTTTATATATAGAGATTAAATATATTGAATATAATAATTTCTATTATCACTTAATATATAGGATATATTAATACCCCGAAAACATGATGAAACCCATGTATTTTCTGTAGTAAAAAAAAATATATTACCTAAATACCTATATTATGTCTTTATTTTTTTATATATATATAAAAATTAATGTTTTTCTGTCTGTCCTTTATGCATTCCTAAGCCGTTCATCCGATTGCGATGAAATTTGGTACACATAGATAGATTAGACCTTGGAGAAGAAGATAGGTTACATTTTGTCACGGAAAAAATGGAAGTTAGAGGTGTACAAATAATGCATTTGAGATTAACAGTGGAAATTTAAACTTTTTATTTGTTTATAAATGGTTATCGTTGGTTGTAGATTATAATTAATAGTAACAGTAGAAATTAGTATTATTTTTTTTTTGTCTGTGTATTAGTAGTAATGCTTGCCATTGGTTAGTCTAGCAGATCAGTACAAGCATGCATAAAATCGAATTTTCATGCATTGCCAACCAGGGCGGCTGAGTTGCACTTATAGCCGCTCATATCAGCGTATGTGGTGGATTGCCTACTTGATATATGCTGTCGCAAATTGTCCGCGATCCGACGTAGTCGGATTACCTACTAAAGTGGCTGAGTTGCACTCACTGCAGCGAGTTACACCCAAAAGGAGTTGAACAATAACAATTTTTTTTTAAGAGTTGTCATTTTTTACGGGCAAAGAAGTTTGCGTGACAAGGTATTATACTAGGAAATTTAGTTTGCTCGACAATGAGGGCTCTCCTCACTATTGTCATAGTATTTTAATGAACATTGTACAATACAAAATAATAACAATAAAATTTTAAGAAACGGAAGTTGCTAGTCAACAAGTTGTTTATAATTCCTAAAATTTGTTGCATATATATCTGTCAATGAGTATATATTATTATTATTATTAAGTTTACATTTTTCAACATATTGAATGTTTTGATAGTCGATACAACTCGATAAAGTGTTTAAATTAGGTACATCGCATATGTATTGTAACTATTTGTTGATAACTAGTTATCCAATTCATATCTAAACAAATATAATGTAAAGCTATAATTACATTTCTTAATTAAGATTTAATTATGTCTGAATCATATCATTCGTCGTTTCGCTGTGTGATAATTGAATCTCAAATATATCTTAATGTTAAATAATTTAAGGAAGTCTACTTAAAAATATAAATTTTGATTCCAAAACAAAATTATATGCTCTTCGCAAGACTACTCAGAAAAATTACTTTTTATCCAATTTCACGGTTGGGTAAAGTTAATTTAAATATTACTCCCGCAACCGATTATTACATAAAATTAAATACTTATAATAGTTATACCTTATACATAATATTCTAAGTTGTAAATATGAAAATGATATTGTAATGTAATAGTTTGTTATATTATATTCAATTTAATTATTTTCTATACATTTGAATAATAATGTATATAATATATTTAAATGTATTATAAAGTTACAATAATCATAATAATACAAATTGAAGTTTGGTTGACTTATAAGAAAACAACAGCCAAAAATATTTTTGGTGTTCTCAATTCGTTGTCTTTCAACGAGAATTTTAGAAATAATATTATTATAACTAATGACCGGATTTTGCATAAAATCCGTGTTGCTATTTTCAACATCATATACGTCATGCAGTCAATAGTGCCCATAAATTATTACTTAATTGATTAAATATCACCATTTTATACTTTGTATTTTTTCATATTGAACCAAAAAAAGCATACAAATATACACATTACGGTCAAAAAAGGTGTTGAGGAAAAAAAAGATTATAGGTACACTGTATAGGTACTTATATATATTGAATATTGTACAGTTCAAAGAATTCAATTTGTCGTACTTATTAAAATGTTATTTACTTGGTTTTCAATCTATTAACGATTCAAAATTAAATTTAAATTTAAATTTAACAAATTACATTTGCTTACTGCATATCTCAATATCTGTGCTAGGTATAATATATTATATAATATTATACATTTTACTTTTTGCTTATAAAAATTTTAATAAAATTAATAAATTATTAACACTGAAAAATTAAAATTAAATAAAAATAAAAATTCAATCTTGAATATTTAGCATTATTTCTTGCCTATTCTCTCTTTTTTAGTGCATATTTGCATGTCTATTTTACAATTTAAAATGCGTATATATTCAGCCTTTAATTATAATTTTTAAGAAACTACCTATATAACGATTCATTCGAAATTAGGTCTTACCTTAAAAGTGTTTTCCATTATTACGCTCGTAAATCGTAATAGTATAATAAAAATAATTTATTTGTTCTTGTAAGTTTGTTTAAGTAAAAGTTCGTATAGATCTTGTAAGTTAATCTCAATCCAGTAAAATTCATGAAGTAATTATTTAGCATAATATTAAAATTAAATAATTTAAATGATTTTGGTATTAAGTTTTATTTTCGAAATCTTATTTAGTGAGTAATTAAAGAAAAAAATGGAAGTAAGTTATAAAAGATAAAGAGCAAGTATAAAATAATAAAATTTAGATATAATGAAAAAATATTATGGTCGGGTATCTTTAAAGCAGTGATCATCATTCAATTTGATTAGAGCCATTTACCCAAATATTATAGTGTAAATTATTATTAAAAACAGCTGATAGCAATTTTTTTTATATTTGTCATATTTCTGATCTGAGTTTTAATTTCAATCAACATTCTTAAAAATGAATTAAATCTTAAAAAAAAAAAGTTATAATTTAATGGTCTAAGGGTTATTAATTAATAATCACATAGAACTTGTGGACTTATATAGAAGATTTCATTATACGATTAAAAATGGTCCTTTAAAATTTAAATTTCATAAAGGGCGTGTTCTCATTATTCATTATTAATATACTTATGTTATGCTGAAAAAAACAAACTATAATTGCGTTTAAAAATTAAAACTTTTTAATTATTTAATTAAAATTAAAATATTATGATATATAACAAAGTAATATACAAATACAGATTTGCGTCGAAAAACAAGCTTTTTTTAAAAAAAAAAACAATAATAATAATGTTTAGTTAAATGTTTAATTTGAAATGTAAACATTTTAATATTCATTGAGTTAAAAACTATGTTATGCTGCTAAAAAACCAGTACAACATTTTTAAAAAAAAAAGTTGTAATCCTCTATTTTACTCTAATTATACTCAATAGATGTTAGATATATTAAACAGAAAATATATACATTTTACAATTATAAGCACCTTCTAGTGGTCAAAATGATTTATTTATCTAATGAATTTAGTTTAAAATTTGCTCACTAAATAAAAATCATTAATTGTTTGTTTGTATTAATTTAAATTAAAAATATAATAACTATCAAAACATTCAATACGTTTCTATCAAAATGTTTAATCTTTAAAACAGTACCCCCACTAAGCATAACCGATCTTCTTTCTACTTAATATCATCTTTCGCGATTTGATAATTCGATTCGATAAGTCCTGCACTAAATCGTCGGCATCTCGAACGTTGTGACACTCGTTCCTCCATTTCTGAGCCCACTCTTCTGGTGTTTCCTCTAGCGAATAAGCGAAAAAATAAAACCAATCAATATATACATATATACATAAAGGGACGAAGAAAAAATGTATATAACTTTAGCTGAACCTTTTTTATGCGCTTGACTTGGCGTCCAATTTATATAGCTCTCTTGGTACAAAGATCTTTCGTATGTATCGGAACAATTTAAATCCACGTCTTGACACTGTATAGTTGATGATTGTTGATTAAATTTTGTTTTAGAGTGAATAATAAAAATAATTATTTAGTCAAGTGTCAGAACTACCAATAACTGCACGATTTTGTAAATCCAGTTTTATTAGTCGTTACTGATTATTTGATTTAATTTCATTTGGGATACTTTATTATATATATTTCTCTTTATAGTTCGTCATTTTGAAATAAGAATTTATAATAATTATGGCCATATGGGAAGAAACCCAAATTACTATTCTGGACAAACAAAAAAATATCGAATGACTATTTTTGAATAAAATGTAACATCAGTGGTGACAGACTGGAAGTTAATAAAGAATAAATATTTTTTCTTTTACACAATATTTCTTTATACTTATATTGACTATATATATCTATCACATTTTACATTCAAAAAAGTTAATTCTTTAAATGCAGTACTACTTCATGCGTCATATAAATATTTTTAATATTTATTACATTAATAAGTTATGTTTTCATACATTTTTTAAAAACATGAAATTAGTTTAAATCTAAAATTAAAATTAGATTTTATAACCAACTTCAAATTAGATATGTAAACATTAACAATAATATATGAAATATATAATATAATATTTCATTAGGTAGCTGGTATTAATTGACTTTATTTAAAATTTAATTACCTATAGGTGCTTGATTAAGAGTTTCAAAATAATATTTTTCTTGATGGGCAGTAATCACTTATTTTATACATTAACTATTTTTATGCTGGTTTTCTCTAATTAAATTTTGTACTTATTCAATTTAAATAAAAACTTACATAATATATATATTTAGTTTTATTACATATTATTTTTATATACCTACATAGGTACCTTATCATCATAAAAAAATTAATTTTATGAATTTATTCTTGTTATACTAACAAACTACGTAGAAAGGTAAGATTACATATATATTATTTATATGCATAGTACAATAAATTTTAATTAAATTCAAAATCCAAGGATAAGAACAATAAATGGCATACCTGTGTTTAAGTTTATTTTAACAAATTTAAATGTTAATGGTATCGTACAGCCTCGAGAAATCTATGGAACAAATATTTTTGAGTACTTATTTAAAATTTAAGTAGGGTACAATTCATTTGAATAGACACTATAATATTACGATTTATTGCTATGAGTTTAATAGTATTTTAAATTCAAGCAATGACAATCTTATTACTCTTATAACCCCCACCTGCATGTTTTAAGTCAGAAGGAGGTTATAGTTTTTAATTAATATATCGAAAAATAGCATCGTAAATCATAATACTATATAATGATAAGCTGAGATGCACACAATACTGACGATAGATAAATACAAACAATTAAATGATAACTACATAGAAATAAACTTAATAATTAATATGTATTGTGTACATAATATAATGAATTCAAGGTTAATCGTTCATAAATAGTATATTGTTATTCAGCGCATCTGGGATTATAAACAATATAGGTTACTAGGTTGATTATTTAAAATAATGCATTTTTTATTGTTTGTTTTAAGTTCGAATGTTGTTTCTAAATAATATATAATAGTATTATGTTTATTCATATTTTTTATTTATTAATGCATGTACACGAAACAATGAACTATGGATTAATATTTCTCATTCAAACACATGTCATATTATCATACATTTTTTAAAATTTTATCCCACCCATATTGTATTGAAGTTAAAAAATATAGTTATTGAGTTTATTTTTTTTAAGTATTCAGAACTAAGTCTGCATAAATTTCATAATATATTATACATATTAAAAAAAAAAAAACATAATTAAATTTTTTTCTGGAATATAATAATATATAGACCGGACTCTTGTAGTATATTTTATTCTATAGCTGACTTTTGAATTACGACCAGTGTATGCACGTTATACAAAACCGAAATACTGCAGAAACCTTTGTATTTCATCTAAATCGGACCGTCAAAACGTTAATGTTTGTCGAACCGTTCAAAGTCCACGCTACTTCAGTCGGTCTATTGTTCGGGAGAGTAAAACGAAAACACATGAACCGAAATTCGCCAAAAAGTGTATTTAAATAGAGATTTCCGACCTCTCGTTATTGTATGCTGCGAGCTGTTTTTTGAAATAAATTCAACATTTGAATAATTTATAGCGTTTCTAAACTTATATATACACTTAGTATATTATATATATATTAGGAATGATCATTTAACGTAAGACACTCATTATTTCCTGAAAACTCTGACGTCTTGGAAAATATTATGTTTACATAACTGTAAGTCATTACAAAACAACAATTTTTAAATAAAAAAAATATTTTTTGCTATTTTGTATCCTTATAATTAAATCTTAAGTTTTGTTTTACTTTTTTGAATCAATTTACGTTTTCAATTCATATTCTATTATTTGGAGTATTTCGATCTATTAAATTCAAATTTCGAATACTTAGTCTTTTAGTTAAATATTTTAAGTTTAGACAAGCAGAATAGTGGAACAAAATTTTTTTGGTACCTAGAACCACTCCACTCTGCTCATCATAGCTTTAATTAGGTACTTATAAGTTATAACTCATAAGCAACCCATCAAAAAAAACATTATTTATGTATTGAAGTATCCCGACAAAATATTCGGCTTTTGAAAAAGGATTAGTTGAAAATGCATGTTGGCCATTCAACAGTTTTAAAAATGATAACGATAAAAATTAGTGAAAAAATATTTATATATTTATTTAGAAAATTTAATGGCTTAAAATAATGTAAAAAAAAAAAATGTCAAAACTAATAGTTTTTAAAACAATGAGTGTCTTGCGCAAAATGAATCACTCTATATTATATATTATATATTTTTCACATCAATGGGTAATGTGTGAGACGATATTTTAAACCTAAAACACATGATGAGGTACGTATTTGATTTATACAAAATTATTGGTTTTTAATTCAGTCTGTTTCGATAGATAAATTACTTATTAAAAATTTTACTTTATTTGTTTGAACCAATTGTTTACATTTATCGATCAATTTGCTTTAATTTTTACAGAGTTCCATAAAATATATAATATGTATCGTTCACCACGTGTTGTATAGTTTAATATTTGTATAGAACATAGACCTATAAATCGGATAACATCGTACAAAAACAATATTATTCGTTGCATACGTCGTTAAATATAACCTTTCAGCGAGATTCGCTATAAAAGTTTTAATCAACAGAATCTAACGGAATCAAAACTATTCCGTTCCAACGCGATGTAATTAAATAAAGCTTAGTGTTCTTTAAATTATTGACACTAACACACACACGTGGCTTAATGATTTATTTAATACTACAGATCTAGGCCATGAGTATATTATAGGTATAAAATATGCAAAAATAATATAATATAGGAAAATTAGATACATTAAAATGAATTACTTTTATTGATAACCTTTAAAAAAAATAAGTTAAAGGCTTTCTAGTTATATTGGAAATAATATTAGTTATTGCATTCAACGGTAAAATATCAGTTATATAGATACATACTTTTGGTGGTGCACTAGATGAGTACTCCAAAGGCGGCACAATTCTTTTATTTTCACTCAGCTTTCTGTGTATCAAAATTTTAGGCATGTACAGCTGTTTGTATTCATCTTCATTTGGCTTTGGTATCATGGTGAACCCAGGTTCAACTCTTTAATATAATAATATATTTTTTTAATTTTAACTGTATATATAAAATAAAAAATATGAGAAACTTCAATGAACCATTAATATAATATTATATTAGTCACGACACACATAATAGGTATATTATATATATTTTGTCCCATACGCTATTACGCCAATCTCGTATGGTAAGTTATATTGTGCCTATCCCTTAGAACCCACTAAATAAAAGTCAAACAATTATGTAGGTAAGTGTATGAATTTTTTTATAAGTGAGTGACTTTTGTTTATGAAATGTCTTTTTGACTAGAAGCTAATGAATTCGTTATAAGCATATTACATATTATGACGTATAAATATAATCTAATAATATTGCGTGCGATAAGTAAATGCAGTGTGCGTTGAAATAAAAAATGAAATATTTGTGAGAATGTGTCTAACAATGTTCATAAATATTTACAGGTTTAATACTAACTGATGAACATTGGATTTGGGTATATGTTCCGGCCAATAGAACGATTTTTCATACGTCGTCTTGTACATCGCGATTCCTAAAAATAATAAAAACTTATTATTTAATTACAATTTAAATATAATATTCTATTATCACGTTGTTATATATTTTGTTATTTACATCGATTGATAACTATGGTATGTTTCACGTATAATTGTTTATAATATTATTCATACAGCTATTATATAAATTTGCAAAAAAATTATTGACTGGACTATTATATTATGATAATGTCCATAAAAATAATAAAATATGAGTATTAAAAAAAAGGATTGTGAAATGTATAAAATTGGTTTTTAAACCTTATTACAGAACAATTTCAAATTTGTAGAATACATAACAAATATAATTAAAAACATATAATCGATATAAATATACAGACAAATAAAATTGAAACAAGAAATATCAACGAGGTTGTAAAAAACCACTTTTAGTACAGATATATTATACCTTGTTACAGAAAATCTTCAAGACCACCTAAAAAATCTACAAGAATAGTACAGTTTACGGAGAAGAAATCATCGAAAGTAATTAATCTACTTGCATTAATTTTACTGCCCCTCTCTATATATTAATAACCAACAAATCCCAATAAATAAGTCGGTCAAATATATAGAATTCCATTTTGCTAAGAGATTATTCTGGAATACTTACATTAACTATAAACGAGTATCTTTAAATCTCAGATTCCTCAATAAACTAAGGTAATTTCTTCGTTCCGAAATATTCATACAGCATACAGAAAGCAAAATTCAAATTTATAGACCATATTGATTTGCTATTCATTGACCTATGGATTATGGCATGGATGTATAGCAAAACCATGTAACTTACAATTATTCCATTCATTACAATCCATTCATTGTATATAGGTAACGTTTCCTAGTATTCAATCGCTACTCAACGACCTCGACGTAAAAATATTTCTTGTAATAGGTAATATAAGTTTTAGTTTGAAAATTATTTTTCTACTCCAGCAGTAATTGCAGACGTCGTAATACAAATAACGCAAGTATTTAATAAAACATCTGGAAAACTACTTGAAAAATTGTTAGGTATTTAAAATATTATAAATTTACACATGCATATTCTTGTAGGTAATAAACATTTTCATGCTTTTTAACCGAGCAAAACAATTGTTATCAACATTTATAGGAAACAATCTAAATAAAATCCTAAATTTAAAATCCAAATACTGAAAACACTATTAAAAAAAAAACTACTCATGCATATACTTACTATTTTAGTTTATAGTATTTTGATATCCATATTATTGTGGGCCACAAACTTTTCAATGATTCAGGGCCCTAGTGAAATGCATCGTTTCCACTAGCGATGTATCCAGCACAAGAGGGGCCTTGCTTTTAAAAAATTGCACAAGACCCCAAAATTCAAATCATTGGCACTGCAAGAGGTCTTCAACCCGCAGCCCACTTTGTATTTGAGGCACACAAACCGATTTTACATATGGTGTAAATGGTGTAAATGGTG
The DNA here is from genome assembly GCF_005508785.2 of Acyrthosiphon pisum. NCBI lineage: Eukaryota > Metazoa > Arthropoda > Insecta > Hemiptera > Aphididae > Acyrthosiphon > Acyrthosiphon pisum. Next base: position 85,105,306 of record NC_042494.1, read on the forward strand.
AATATGGTGTATTTTTTAATACTTTATCAATCATTAAATATATGTTGTTTTTTTTTTTAAAGAATTTTGCTCTTGAGATTTTTAATAATAATGGGTGGCCCACTACTTAAAAATGTTAAAAGCCTTGCTCTAACACATTAAGAGGATATCTTCCTCGTCGTCTCAATAAACTGTCTATGTCATATATCCTCTATTTAAATATAAAAAAAAATCAAAAACAAATCCTGAGTTTGTATGCTAGAAGTAGTTTTACTTTTACTGGACAGTCCCTTCTATTATACACCTCCACTATTGTTTTTATTTATTTTTTCATCAGATTTATTACAGTTATTTTACATTTTCAATAATATTAATAAAATTATATCTATATTGTCGTCTTTAGAAATATTTGGTCGGAAAAATATCGATTTATACCTAAATTTAGAGTTGATTTAATGTAGACGTACCAACTATAAATGTTGAGAAATAATTAATTGTTTTTAAAGACATTTTATTAATATTGATAATAGGAACAATAATATTAGAAGAATACATTATTGTAAATATATTGAAGTTTTCTTTATATTAAAATGGAGGAAAAACAAACCTGAAACATTGTTTTGCGTTTAAGAGATATTATGTGTTTAGATTATTTACTATACAAACATATTAGTATTGCGTGTAGTTTATAATTATGAAATGTAATTTATCCTTGTATGTCTTATCCAGATATTATTCGTAAAATATCATATTATGTTTTATAATAATATGCATATATTAAGAATTATAATATATCATACACATATTATGTCAAACGCTCTACTTACGTTACTATGTATGTAAAACTAAAAACAAACCTCGTACATTTTATATACATAATATTATTATTATACCGGTGTAACGCGTATAGGTATACAAAAGCATAAATGGTTATTATGTATATTTTACATATTATATTATACGTACAACGTAAAAGGCTCGTGTGGTATCAGACATTTTTAGAGTCTGAGCCAGACGACGAAATTATTAATTTTACAAAGATGTCTGTGAGTGTTTTTTCTTCTCTGAAAATACAACTGTTGAATTGTAATATAATTCTTGGTATCAAACATTTGACCTTTCACATGCGTATGTATGATTGAACGAACGGATATCAAATTTAGATAGAGCATAGTATTGTATACAGATTTGTCAAAATAACGAAATGGTTTTTTTTGCTTTTTTTATGAAAATGCATTCATGTGTAGTTTGTATAATCATTCAAATTACATTTTCTATTCGTTATTTATTTATACTTGTATAAGTTGAAAGTTCTGTCTTTAAAGTTCAGTTGTTTAAATATTGAATATTATTATTTCCTACTTCCTAACGGTATTACAGTAAAGCGAGTTTTTATTTATCCATAAATTATAGTTTCAACGACTGTTGAATGTTATTCTAACTTCTTTTACTTTTGTTTTTTAGATTTTATAATAATACATATCAATCGAATTTATACAATAATGATAAATTAAAAAAAAAAAAAACAATTAAAAATAATTCCCACAGTTCTAGTTAATAACTTAACGACTCCCTCAATTATTCAGAAATGATTTCTGTAATTAGAATACGTCTTAGTAAATATAAAGTTAATTTTGTTCGAATAAAAACAATATTTTCCCTAAGTAGTTAAAGTGAAATAAAATTATAAATATTAAAATACAAATCAAATCAAATCTATAAACTACAAGGTTGAAGCTTCGGTTCAAGCGATTAAACAAAAAAAAAATGTTTTATTCTAAGTGAGTAACTAATAACTATATTCAAAAAATGTTTGTTTATTATTATGTTTACAAATTTATTTTGAGTACATATTATATAATAATGATCATAAAATAAATAGTATTAAAGAATTAATCAAATATTATATTAGCAACTCCAAGGAAATCTCCAAGGAATCTTATTTTTCAAACTTTCATGAGTTATAAATACCTAGAAATATAATATGTAACATCAATATGATAATTAAATATCTTTCAGTAGAAAAGCTTTAATGTAAAAATAAATTATGGATCATCGTATGATAATAATGTTTACATTATAAAACTAATAAATCAACACATAAATATACAATATTATAGTACAAACAAATATTAAAAATATTATTTATTATTATTTTTATTATTAATTAACCGGAGGCAACTTAGGCCATTAGGTGGTTTTTACCCTGGAGGAGAGTACTGTAAGTTTAAATACATGTGTTTTGGTTTTTGGCATATTTTTTCTGCCATGCTCGGGTGGGGGATGGCGTTCTCTCTGGACACCGACGCCTTAATCCGCTCGGCCACTCCGTCCCCCAAAACTATTATTATAATATGTCGTATACAATTATAATCAATTGACATAACTACTATATTATCATGTTGCACGTTTTTTCTCTGCTGATAACCCATCTACCGACCCTTCACTTTCAAATCTCATTCAATTAAGATGAAATATATTTGTAGATATATCATATTATAATATGAGCGAACTTAACAAGACCTAATAAAACTGATCTACAATCAAAAGGCGATAGACGATGGTAAGATTAGATTATAAACGATTGGGTAATTGTTTGTGCAATGTACATCCATGAAGTAGGTATCATACATATTAAAAAATAATATGATATTTGTGTTTTATACACGAACTATATTAATTTATTCCAACGGCCATTTTCTAGTCATCGATTCATCTGTAGTGATATACCGTTCTCGATCAATTCTACCTTCAATTCCATTCAATTTAAAACATTTATATGCACATAAAACTCGTATGAGTTGCGAGATAACGATACAATTTTTTTCTTTTCTATTTAATGCTCACGCGAGGATTTCAATTGTGTTTTAATGGCTGCGATCAAACTATATAAAATATATTTTACTATTCCAAATAGGTACCTATACCTGAAATAAGTCGTAAAACAAGATTTTTACGAGACAGTAACGATGGTAAAACGTTTACACGGTTTTATTAAACACGGGGATTCTTTTATCAGTTTACGGTCATTTTCTCGGTACCTATGTGTATGTTTAAACAATATTCATCTAAATTACAATTGCATTGTAATTTACAAAATTTACGAATTTTCTGGAAAACATACATATTAATATTATACTCTATTGAGTGTTAAAAGAATATTTTAAATAATTTTTGAAAATTTGAAATATCTATACGTTATATTATATGTGTTAGGCGTGTTTCTTGAATCAATGGTATGATAATACGTAGGCGTAAATACTCTAATAACATAACATAACAGTTACTGTCACAGTATTTGATAAAATACTTTGATATAAATAATTTAAATTTTAAATTTATTAGGTTAGGTTATAAAACATACCTATATTTGCAGTGGATTTTCATATAAGATAATATGTATCTATTACACAATAATATTATGTAATAATCAAATAATTCTTGACGTTCCAAAAATAAAATAAGTAATAATTACATTCCAAAAAAAGTGGAACACACATGTGTTTTAATATAATTTTGGTATGTCAGACTCCACCTTAAATAAATATAATTAGTTGAATTGAATTTGCCTTCAATTTTTTAATTAAAAATGTATATTGCCTGAGTGGCTAAATTATTCATTTTATAGTATTTGAAAAGTACTCAGAACTAAAAAAAAATGATAGCTACTTCATGAGGTGGTAGTCTATAGGTACTCTACCCTAGTCCCTGGGTAGTTCTGCGAAGGATCCAAATGTATTTTTCTGTTGATGTGGGTCACGCTACGTTATATTAAAACGTAATTTTTAATTTTCTAATAGAATAAAACTAAAAACTTGGTAAAACCACTTAAGTAATTCATATGGACATTAAAATCAAATCCATTTCTATTAAGACAATTAAAACTACTAACTATATAACAACATGTACCTACTTAACTTTTCGATCAATATTAATTAAAATTATACCTACCTACGTAAAATAAATTACAAAAAATAAACAGTTAAAATTTCGTATTAATTTTAATTTTACAACAAGAAATTAAGTAGATAATAAGAAAAGTTTAACCAACAAATATTTTTAATCAAAACCTTTGTATAGTGATAAATGATTAAAACAATTATGAAGTAAAATACTTAAAATCGTGAAGACAAAAAAAAATCTAAAAACCAAATAAATTACCTTAGTAAATATTTTTATAGAATAATAGTTTTAAAACTATGACTATAAATATTATTATAATAAAATATAATATAATGTACACATAGGTACCTATTTTAGTATAAAAATATTATCATATCCTTATAGATTTGTTATTTTTTTTTTTTAATGTACTATAATTATGGCGTGTAGTATAATGATATACAGTTACTAAATATGTTACTAAAATTGAATTTATGTCTGAAAATATTTTCCTTTACGATATTAAATTATGTCGCCAACAATATTATTCTTTGATAAACTGAGGTTATATTGGTCATGATATTTGTATATTTATATTATTTAGTATTAATAGCCAAGAATTCGCCTTACAATAATGTTGAAAAAAACGTAAAGAAGCATTAGGCATGTAAGTTAATTACACATCATTAGGTATAATATGAAAAACGTAGTCATGTTAAAGATTTAACTTTTTTAAAACGAATTGTAAACGTGAATAACTTCCGGTAATACGATTTGATAATGATATTGGTGCCCATATTTTTATGAATGTAACTATACAATATTATGAATGTACATAATACGATTGATGTGAATTTAGTCAACATAGTTTTTAGTTGGAGGTAAAAACGTGAATGAATTGTAATAATAAAAAAAAATATATAAAACTATAGAACTTAATACAAAATAATGTGATTTGTACACCGTATAATGATGGTAAAGAACGAGGTGGAATGGAATGGGCGAACGGTTACAAAAGTAAGATAAGAAATTAGCATAAAAGATAACATTCACGACGAATTAAAAGGAACGGATGGCCCAGGGCGAATTGGAGGCAATTGGAATGGATTTAAAACCGGTATAAATTATTTGGGTAATCTGCAATAAAATATTACAAACGCAACGAAGATAATACGTAGAACCACCACGAGCCGGGAGTTTGTTGTATACGAGTAAAGTGTTTCAGACTTAATTAAAACGACAAAGATTTTTGCTGAACAAAATGTAATATCTGTGCAAGATTTATAACATTATATTTTATGGCTAACCCGAAATTAATATCTAGAGTGTGTAGACTAGAATGTAAACGTCGGTATGGTCTATTTTGGTATTTACGGGATTGATTAATAAATTATCGTAAATTCATTAGACAATAAAAATATTCAATATTTTATTCTATATGTCTTTTACACATTGGAGAATGGTATGATTATCAGTTCGTACATTATTCGTATTATTCTATCAGTGATTAAAAATATGTGTAGAATACAGTGATTAAATTCATAATATTATATAGGATTATTTATTTGAACTCGAAGCATACATTGCATTAAATTATCTGATTTTTGACTGTCAATACAGTTTAATACAATTAAAATAATGAAAAGTTTGATATTGGTTTTTGGTAAAATGTATTTGCGACAATACCTACCTCAGGGTTGTCAATTTTATCCGACGAAAGTTTGGAGAGGAACCAGAGGTTTGTTGTTTTTCCACGGTCAAATAAGTTGGATAATTAAAACTATGAAGGACAGGAGTATAACCATGGTGGGGGAGAGAGAAATTCCAAGAATAAAACACGCAAAGCGCAGAAATCTGCGACGAACTCTTCTCAAACATAAAGCTGTAAGTTACTGTGGGAGCGTCTCAAAACAACAGATCCATATTCATGAATTGGACGAACTAATGAACAGCTTTAGAATATTAAAAAAATAAAAACTATCGTGGACCGTAAGAGTTCAAAGATAACTAATTGTACGTGATTGAATTAACAAAAATACATAGATATCTATTAACCATATCTGTATTAGATCCAGTGTTTGGAAAGAACGTCGTTCATGAACGCACGTCGACGCGTTCGCGTTCATTTTTAGTGAACGATACGTGAACGTCACTCGTTTTATTAAAATAGAACGTGAACGTGAACGACGTTTATATTTTTAACGAACTTGATCGATTTTTAAGACGTTCAATTTATTTACCCTTTAATAAATATATTTATAAAATATACTAATTAATTATATTATGTTATATAAGTCTAAATAGTATTTTTATTTTTGGCTTGAGTTGTATATGTTTATAGGCTTTTATATTAAAGCATTGATAATAAATACTAATAGTATTTATAATCAATGATTAAAGGATCGGTCAAACAGAATTCGGGCTGCCCGCGCGGGCACTGTAAAATAATACAAAGACCGCTTACCCGCCGCGGTCCGCGTACCCATAGGTAAACCATGGCGGACGAAAAGTCCGGAATGAAAAAAGTTGTACAAAAAGTCCGGATTCATTTTTTGATTGCTGGACAAAAAGTCACCCTCTGTTTGACTGAGCCTTTACAGCAGGTAAATGATTCATAAAAAAAATTTATATAAAATAAATGAACGACTCAATGAACGCGTTCATTTTTTGAAAGAACGTGAACATGGACGCGTTCGTTTGAAAAAAACACGAACGTGAACGAGTTCCTTTTTTAAGGACTGAACGTGAACGAGTTCATTTTTTTAGTGAACGTTCCGAACACTGATTATAATCATGTACGATTCGATTAAATATGACGATCACGCGTCATTTAGAAAAGACAAATACTTATTTTAAATATTTTTACTATAATAGTAATATTAGTAATACTATGAGATATATGTTGGTTTCCACTCTTGCCTGTTGTAATAGTCATCGAATTAAATAATAGTGAAATCGTATATGACAACATTTCGTTACATATTACTACCATTACCAACTATAACAAACATTGCACCAGAATGCGTTTATGTTAATCGTGTGCGAATTCCTCGTTAATGCGATATAAACGATCGAATTGTGGACAATTTCTTTTACCAGTTACCAAATGTCGTAGGGATCTTGAAAACCACTGGTACGGGCATTATGATTTCAAATTGACACCTTTAAGGCCTACGCGCTACCTATATAATGTTCAGAGGTCAGGTTGAAAACGCACACTTCATTTGTTACTCATTCGAACATCTTCTATACCTACTCGAACGCCGCCACGATAGCCAGAGACTCCTACCGAACCGATCAACGAGACCATCGTTATGTTCAAGTGAGTGTTATTTGTTTTAAATAATTAAACGATACGACACTTTGCCATCACTGCTTCAACTTAAATGTAAATCAGATATTTTTAAGATTTTTTACAAATAAAAAAAAACGAAAACTTACATATATTGGCCTCTAAACTAGAGATTTTACTAAAACTTTGATAATATATTTGCGTAGTAGTTTACTACTAAAATCGTTTACCACTAAAATGCCGCTTAGAACATTCCATTTTGTTAGGTACCTAATCATTATATACTATACCTATTAATATATTATATTATGTACCTACCTATATACTTATATTCAAGCCTGGGCATAAACGCGTTAAAAAGTTAAAAGTTAAGTTAATTTTAACTTTTAACTTAACTTTTTTAAATTTAATTTTCATTAACTTAATTTTTAACTTAACTTATTTTAATTGATATTAACTTAATAAATAACGAGTTACTTTTAATCAAATTCAAGTTAAGTTAATTTATAAATAATTAAATAATAAAAATAAAAATTATTATTGATATTACATACCTAACCATTTACTA
>NC_042494.1:85113076-85123565 GCF_005508785.2 Acyrthosiphon pisum
ATATTAAAGGCTCGGTCAAACAGAATTCGGGCTGCCCGCGCGGGCACTGTAAAATAATACAAAGACCGCTTGCCCGCCGCGGTCCGCGTACCCATAGGTAAACCATGGCGGACGAAAAGTCCGGGTACAAAAAGTCCGGAATGAAAAAAGTCGTACAAAAAGTCCGGATTCATTTTTTGATTGCTGGACAAAAAGTCACCCTCTGTTTGACTGAGCCTTTACAGCAGGTAAATGATTCATAAAAAAAAATGTATATAAAATAAATGAACGACCCAATGAACGCGTTCATTTTTTGAAAGAACGTGAAAATGAACGCGTTCGTTTGAAAAAAACACGAACGTGAACGTGAACAAGTTCCTTTTTTAAGGACTGAACGTGAACGTGAACGTGAACGAGTTCATTTTTTTAGTGAACGTTCCGAACACTGATTAGATCATATAACTTCATAACATATCTATTGGGTACCGAAAAACAAATATAAGCATATTATACAAATTGAATTTAATTAGGTATAGACTTCGTTACAATATTTTTCACTTATGTAAAATATAATACCATTTGTTAATATAATTTAGTTGATACTTTAATTACCAGAAAACGACGTGAAATCAAAAAATAATATATATTTATAATTAAATTAATTAGGCCATTTTACCTATTGCCCTTATTATTTGAACGAATGAATCTGCGGGTAGAATGCAGTCGATGAGCCTTCATTTAGGAAGGTTTGCATACCTAGTTAATAGTTCCACACAACATAATTGATTAATAAATTATTGTTATCCCTAAAAATTTGAGTGTCTGAAAAATCCATCATAACTTTTAGATATTTAAAGGAAAACTTTAAAACTATAATCGATATGCAATGTTTTTTTTTCGTACAATATAACACTAGTTGGTTAAAATTAAATTGAATTGTAAAAGTTTTAAATTTAAACTCATATACGATATACCTATACAGACTTCTCTGCCTCAGAACAGTCAGAACGTTTTAATCTAAAAGAGTACCTACTAAAAATGAATACAAATGACGTGTTCTTGAAAAATAAAAATTATGCTCTAGAAATGTACACATTTAATGTAATTATTATTTATTTAAATTATAAAAATATTTTCTACATTTATTATATCTTAGCGTTGAAAAAACTTGGCTAACTTGGTTAATTTTTTTCAATTTTATACATTTTTTTTTTTTCAAATATAATTATATTTTTAAAAATATAAAAAAATGTCCATTAAAACTAATTTCAATACATTTTCATAAGTTTTAATAATACTTAAAAAAAAAAGTTTTTAACAATTTAATTTTATCGTTCTATTTAGTTTCCAATACTGAATATATAATAAATACGAGGCAAGTATGGTATAGCATCGTACAGAATAGTGGACAACTTATTAATTTTTTTTTTTAAATTAATATAGAGTTTTGTACGATTTTCAATTATGCATAAACATAGTACAGTTCCAAAATATCCACTCTAAGCTTGTTATTTTACTCGTGTCGTAAAATGTATTAATCCTTACTCTTACTTATAGGAGTGTACCTATTTAATATGCTGATAAAAAACTGTAAATGCAATAAATCTCACATTCGTACAGCGAACACGTCATTATTATCAGTACAATAAACGTTTTTTCCAAAAACATATTATATTATAATATACCAAATATGATTAGGTACCTTCGCAAAATTAATTAAGATATCGGTGACATCAATCGATACGGAATGTAAAACATATTATTATTATTATATCACGATAGGTATTAGCGTGGGTAATCGTATTTTTATATGAAAAGTGTTAAATTCTCCCCATATATAGCAGTATATTATACAATAATAAGACCCCGTGGAATGTTTTGAGAAAATTGCAGGTGGAAGTTATTCCGTGTTGGCCCGTATGAACGTGAGCTGCACGAAAACTTTTTGGCTTTCGACGACGCTCCCCGGGACACACGGCCCGCAGCAATAATGAAGAAATAACATTCCCCATAACTTTTGTGTTTGTAGACGAATTTAAATTACTGAAAAACCCGTCCAATTATTATTTTCATTTTTTCCTCATACCTCGTGTAAAACGGTATATTACGTATATTCGATCATGGCCGATGGCATCAGACCGCGCGCATCGTTATTAAAAGGGTGCGGACAATTTCTTCGAAAAAATAAGTATCAGTTAGGTAGACGATCATAATATACTTACTCAAGTCGTAGATCTTTCTTCGGAAATCGGCATCGGTGCGACGGGTATGTTCGAAAAATTCGCTAGCTATTGACCCGTGATCGTATTTGACGAAACTGTTCATTTCTTGGCCAGTGTAGTGTGATAAAGTGGATAGATTGGATCGTGAAGCCGATACACGAATGAGGAGATATGCGTAAAATAGTCAAAACTTAAATAATATTATATATTTTTATATTATATAATATTATGTACAAATGTACAATTAATTAATCTTAAATCTAAAATGATATTAGAACCACAACTCTAACATAACATTAATATTTTTTTATAATATTTCACGCTATATTTCTGATCGAACAAACGCGATTTCACAAACATGTTGCCATGGTTGGTTGAACGTTACCAAATATTTGTCACAATGACGAGTAAAAACGTAAAATGATACCATACCATAGGTACCTATTTTATAATTTATTTTAAACTATAAAATAGTGGTCGTGCAACAGTCAGCTTACGATAGTATTCTGTCATAACATAATAATATGTCGTGTACACATCGATTATCGATACATATTATTAAAAGCACTTTGACGGTTTCCATTATAATATTATTACAAATATGGCTAATCAAATATGATTCATGTATTGTAAACAAATATTATGATTTATCAGTTACAATTTTCTAAATTTGCGTAAAATACGTATAAAGACATTCTAAAAAAAATAAGCTTTAGCCTTTAGTTTTGTATTAGATATTTAGATATTTTTCTACACATCTTGCTATTTTTACATTATATTATAGTTATATTGTAAGAACTCTAATTGTATGGTACAAAATAATCATCAAATCAAACGATACAATTTTATGTAAAAACATTGATATCAGCACTTTTGTTCGGGATAGTCGAATTGCACTTATTACCTAAAAAGCTATGGTCGAATTGCCCTTGGGTAAAAAAACAGGTAGTGGTCGAACTGCACTCGTTCAAAAAAGGAGTTAACATTTTAAGTTACTATGGACGTTCACGTGTACGTGCATAAAATTCCATAAATGCATAATAATACCGTGTAACTTTACAGTGTTGTTGGACATAGCTTTAAAAAATGAATAAAACAATTTAATATATATACGAAAAATATATTAAGTACTACGAAAAATGAACAAAATTAGTTTAAAAAAAAAACTTATGACAATGACAATAATAACATTTGATGATTTAATATAATATGATGTATATATAATATAATATTAAAATAACAGACAGTGGTATGTATAAAACAATCATTTTTAACCACGCCAATAATTAAAATCTTTGTCAGTTCTTAGCCTGTAAGTGGAAAGGCAAATAAGTGTCTTATAAACGTTAAACCTCTTCAAATGCATTATAGTTTTTTGGAAATACTTTTTTTGAGCCCAAGTGCAGTTCGATCCCTACCTGTTTTTTACCCGAATGCAACTCGACCATACCCCTTCTGTTTAAGTACACATCTTGTGTCCTTAATCCGTATAGAGTACATACGAATATATTATTTTTATTATCGTGATTTTTTTCTTGCCCAATTTAATTCAAAATGTGTAACAAATTACAAAAATATGCTCATCTTAAGTAAAGAAAAGAAAAACACGTTTTTATATAGATATATAATAGTACTACCTATATCTAGCAAAAAAATTGTAAAATTTTATTTAAGTGTATGTTTGAATTGGTGTATTTAATCTGTGGTTGACTTTCCATTAATTTTCCTTTCGTTTTGATATATTTTATAATGATTAACATTATAAAACTTACTATTTACATATTTTGCATCTTTCAAGCCGTGTTTAAGCGATTTAGAATATTTTTAATGCATATACATAATTATTTTTGGGATTTAAATACATAAATCTGAATCTCGGTTATAAATATTATAAAACTAGGTATTAATATATAATATACGTTCTTCGAACTAGGAATGACAGAACGTTTAAACGATCTACAAATCTGCAGGTCATACGTATATTTTATTTTATGCCATGAATTGAATATTCAAATAACAGTTATATTTTAAATAAAATATTAGAAACTATATTGGCCTTTCCAAGGTAAACTTTGGTGATTAATAGGTGTATATATATTATATTTTGCTTAATATTTACCTTATTCCACAACACAATAATAATTTATATGCAACAATTATTTTAATTTCACGGGTTTCATTGTTTGCACTAAAAAAGTTTCCAATTTTTAAACATACAAATACAATGACAATACTTTTATACAAAAGAGCCTACTGGTGTTTAATTAATAATCTATAAATTTTAATTTTCAAAATTAAATCGAATAATTACGCATGAGATGTAGCGTTCTAAATATTTTTAAGAGTATTAAAATTTATCGTAAAAAATCAAACGTTATATTTATTGAGAGAACCGAAAAAACAAATCAACATTTGGCCTTTCTGCGATTGGGAATAAACAATAATTATAATATAATAATGTATTTAATACAATATGTGATTTACGCGCCAATTTATCTCGTCTACAATATTTCTCAAGGTTTAAACTGTTTAATGCGAAGGTATGCTTTCTATAAATTATATTATTTTAAGCGTTAGATTTAAATAACGTGCAATTGGTCACTTAAATGATTTCAGTGACTTCTTATACCTACCTAAATACCTAATACTTAACGATATGACGTAGAAATAAAATTACATTTTTTAATGAGGGTCCAATGATGAATTTAAATTTTACCAAAAAAAAAAAAAAAAAAATCGGTTTCCTAGTAGTAAAAACAAACCCAACAGAAACACTCCGCCAAAATCCGTTTAAGTATTTCGAGTATAAAAAAAAGGCTCTAAAAGTTATGATTTAATTTTATAGCTAAGTCTTTGAACTATAGATAGGTACTTATCATTTATGTTGAAATAGTTTGCTAAATAATTTAACTTAGCTTGGCGGCTTAAAAACACTTGGTTAGTATTGGTAGTTGAAACTACCTATTTCAATGGAAGTAGACTATAATATTATTATGTACTGATTCTGTCATACTATTTTAAAATGTTTAACTTAAGTCGCCAAGCTAAGATCAATTATTTAACGGACTATTTTAACATAAATGATATCTATAGTTCAAAGACTTAGCCATAAAATTAAATCACGACTTTTAGAGCAGTTTTTTTTTATACTTAGCGTTTTGTTTACACGGAGTTTGGCGGAGTGTTTTTGTTTGGATATCACTCATTGTTTGTTGATACCTTATTATTTGTAAATCATTGTTACGTGACAGAAAATATGTAATAACGTGCTTATTAAGACAGAATATTATTAAGTAATATCTTTTTTTTTTAAACTCACTAAATTTAGTACCTATGGTATATTTACAGTCACGAGTACACGACAAGTAATACGTGGTTTTTACATTTTAATATTAATATGATACCGTGATTGAGAGTGTCTTCGATAACGACGGGGAGGGATGGGGGAGCAAACACCGTGGCGACATTATAGTTTTTACAAAATATAATATCTATAATATCTAAACACCATGATAAAAAAAAACACGGTATGATGGCAACTTTATGATACGCTTGCCCCTTACTTCGCAGATCTTTGTATAAAGCCGTATGTGGTTCGCCGCTTTTCATTGTCGTGATCAATATATTATATACATAATTTAGTGCATTATGAGGCAAACATTAGATACAATGAACTGCGCAAACTACGATGGTATTCGATTCGTTGCCATCATGTTGTTTTATCGTGTGTAACAATATCATATTATTATTATGTGGTGGGTGTCATACACCGACCGTCATGTCGCATAGTCCATATTGTAAAGTGGGCCGCGGGAGACAGTATCCATTAAAATGTCGAAAATTCTTAACAATAATTGGCTATGGTTTTATGTTGATATTGTTCAAAATTATTTTAAAAATACGACACGCACTTTTACGTAAAATGTCCAGTTAAATAATGACGTTTTTAAATACAATCATATCGAACTACAAATTTGCTATGCTATCTCAAGAATTTTTTTTTGTGAATCGTGTTGCCTCCTGTAATTTATAGTCTGGCCGTATTAGCGTGCATTTTCCTATGTGTGCATTTTAAGGTGATCTTTAATCTTTATACTTAGCGGGACCCGGCCGGGTCGTTGGATACCACACACAACCAAATTAGGTTAACTATAATATTATTAGCTCGTTAGTAACATTCTTTATTTATGATATTAATTTTGTAATTATAGATTTTTTTCTAACTACCGATGAAACATTCTATACCTATTTAAAAGATAATCTAACGCGTCCTAACCCTATACTACGCAACACCTGCGCACAAAATAAAACTAACTCAACTAATTTTCAAAACGCCATTGTTTTACATTTCGTTGCACAATTTTGCACTACAGTAATTGTGGCACTGTATATTAAATAAATGTAAAATTGCAAATAAATAACGTTAACAAAATATAACAACAATTATAATGTCCGATAAAAATAAAAATAATTCATATAATTCGAGTCGTAATAGTTAACTTTATTCAAAACAAACGTTTCATAAAATTGACAAATTACTAAAAACAAATAAAAACAGACTATAAATAATATACAACGGGATGTTTTTACGATAAATTACACTAAGTATTTTTAATAATAAAAAAAAAAAAAAACGATAAATTCTATAAGGAATTTAGTTTAATTCCACGAATTACAATCTTTCGCTAAAAGCATAGAGCTTTTATGTGTATTAATTTTAAATAGTAATTGTTATTATTCGAGGCACAACATGGAATTCATGGTCTCTGCTTCTACTAACACCATGTTTTTACTTTAGATACCATACCGTCTTGCGATGTAAAAAAATACGCATATCCACCCGTTTCCGTGCAACTTATAATATGTTTTATTGCTTGTTAGATTGTACGAATACCTTAAGGCAGAGGTATTCAAACTTTTTCATCCCACGGCTCCTTTGTGTGCTCACAATATTTTACGTCTCCCAAATTATTATGAAAAATTGAAACAATACGAATTTAATATTATAGCCAATATGTGTGGTATTAACAGTGACTTTAGTACTACTAGAAATAAAACTTCAAAAAATCGGGCAATGTGTTTCATTATTCTTTCTATAATCCCTTTAATGATTATAAATAATATTTATATTAATTATATTTGACGTACATTAATATTTTGGTTTCCAGTGCTTTGACCCGGCTCCCTTCGAAACTCTCGTGATGCCCCCAAGACCCGCGACGCACAGTATTTGAATACCTCTGCCTTAAGGTATGATTATCACCAATAACATATATACTATAAATTATTTTTTTTATATCTAATATTATAAGCAAACCCTTCAAATGTCACTAGAATAGCATATTAAGATATGCGACGTCAAAACAATTCTCATTTGTGGCAAAAATCTATTATCAGCATTTGATTTTCTCAGTCCGGACTCGATTGGATGCACCCTGAAATAGTTGTTACAACAAATAGTCATCAATGTTTACCAATATTAAGATAACGTACCTACTTCTCCATCTTAATCTCAGTATTTTATGTTTCTAAATTCTTTCATACACAAAAAACCCACTCTTATTTGTTTATTGTACAATGTACACGATCATTAACTTCAAAATACGTATTGTTTAATCATATTTTGTCTTTATATTTTCCAAGTCTTGTTAGGCAACGGGTCACCGCGTTTAAGTTGACATCCCATCAAGACACATTACACCAATTTGAAATTTATGACAAGTGATAACTGAAACTAAAAATTCATTGTTGCAGTAAAATTATAAATTAATTTGACTGCACCGAGAAATATTGTATTTTTTCACAACAATTTGATGTAGTTTTCAACTTTTATTTAAAAAAAAATGTAATCAGTTATACTTAGTAATAACGGTTTATTCCAGTTAAATAACTCTTGAGTCAATTTTTTCTTTATAATTTATTAAATGACAATGATGGGATGGTAACTGGATTAAAGGGAAAAATGTAAATTTTTTAATGATCAAATAACAATCTTATAAGTTCATTAAAATTTAAAAAATAAATATTATATTGAGTTTATTTTCTCGTACAAGATGGAAAAATGTAATAATAAAATACGAGAGAAACATATTATTATTCCATTAATATTATTATTTCGAGTAGATTCTATAGAATTCTCTCGGAATAAAGTAAATTAATGACTTTGAAAAATAAATATACGAAACATTTGTTACGCGAACAAATATTATATGCGTTTTTATAATAATTGTATTTGCTAATGGTCCAAGTAGAGTGAATGCACCAATCTAATTCAAAAATCTAACTAATAATCTCAGACGTCGTTTTATATATATATTATACATTATATGTTACTATAGCTCTTTGCTCACCCACGCCGTATCCTTTAATAAAATTAGGTGTACGCTTTTCAAATTCTTATTTTTGGAATTCATAATTATAATTTATAACTAGGTATTCGTACTTCGCAGTACATATTTTCATAAATCTAGATTTAATGATATTTGGTGGAATATT
Source organism: Acyrthosiphon pisum (assembly GCF_005508785.2). NCBI lineage: Eukaryota > Metazoa > Arthropoda > Insecta > Hemiptera > Aphididae > Acyrthosiphon > Acyrthosiphon pisum. The sequence continues at coordinate 85,121,773 of NC_042494.1, forward strand.
TTGACAATAATACATAAACTTTATTACATATTTTTTTCAACGAGAACCTCTTTTATACTGTAAAACTTTCGTGCGATTATTTTTAAAGTTAATTTTAGTTTAATTTAAATGTTTGAAATTATTTATCTAAATCAAAATGTTGACAAGTATATAGTTTCTAAATTATTAAACTGAATGGACTGAAAATAATAACCCATAACCTCGCCCATAACCATATTATAGGTATACCTATAGATGTTATGGGGACGATGGTGATTCATAAAATATTATATATTATAGACTAAGTGGTAATAGTAACTACGACCATTATATTATAAAAAAAATGTTTCCCTTTTTTTCTTACAAATATTAAAATGTCAATTAAGTAGATAGTATTATAATAATTATAATAATTATCATCAATATTATAGCCCTCGCATACAAACATAATATTATTATTATCATGGGCCGTTTTCCTTAGACAAAAAAGTTCAATAAGTAATAACTCTGAAATTTCTCTAACAAATATGTTTGATTTGGATAAATGATGTGTATGGCTGACCCGAGGTGCCGCTATCCCAGCAGCAGTTGTCCCGAGATTTCCATGGAGGCAAGTCCATATAAGCAGTCAATTGCGGAGAGGAAAAGCGATAGAAGTTTACAGCCAAAGTTCCAAGAGGTCCCCGTAGAGCCGCACTAATGGTGGTAAATATTCGGAAACATATTGTGTAGTAAAACATCCAAATTTATGTATAAACATAATAATAATATATTATACATAGATACACAAACAGCGTGTCCACCGTGTGTTTTCCCGTTTTCGCATTTAACTCAAACACGGAAAAATGGTAAATTGCGGTCCACCCTCCCCCTGTTCTCAGTATACAATAATATATTTATGTACATATTATATACGCGTATATTATGAACAAAGAGTATAATATCCAACCTCTCTGTGTACAGTATATATATTATGACGTACCTATAAAATAAAGGTACCCACTGTTAAAACATTTATTATTTTTCTTTTCTCCTTTTTTTTTTTTTTTACACAGTGCGTAGGTAATATTTACGATGATGTATATACATTTGCGCGTGTGCTTAAACATACTGTGTTTGCGTTGTAATAATAATATGTTCGAATGTATTTTTTCCGCCTTTAATAAGTTAATGGTGCCTCGCTTCATGGAATTATACTATACGAGCGCATGGTATTTGTTTTCACATTTTTCTTCATCATTTAAGATCACAATTTGCTTTCGTAATAATATTATAAATACACCGATAAATGCATTATGCACTCTAGTGAACATTTTTAAACAGAGAAAAACTCAATGTTAATTTTCTCATATAAATTTAATAGGTACATTGTTCCGAACATAAAAATTATTTTAATTCTATATATACTTCATTTGTCGGAACTAATAAGTTAATTAAAAAAAAAAAAAATCACGAATGACTTAGACAGTTTGTAAAATAGAATGTTTAATAATAACATATTATTACGAATAAAAATCTTATAAAATAAGAAGTAATAATTTAATTTTAGGTATAATAAAGTTTAAATAATTCATTAAGGCGCGTCCAGAAGTAGTGGCTTTCTCCGTGCTGCAAATACGCGTCCACACGGTGCGGCATTTATCTCCCGATTATTTTCCAGTAAACAATAATTTAGACTTAGATGTGCCAAAATTTCATTGGAGGAGTATGCCGCTTGTGCACTTGCGTTGTTGTATGCGTACAAAAATCATACGAAAACGTGGAAAAAAATGGTGGGTTTGCCCAAGTTTGCAGAACAGAAAAATTGCAAATGT
>NC_042494.1:85124565-85125532 GCF_005508785.2 Acyrthosiphon pisum
TATGCACGGGTAGTTACCCAAAACTAGCAGCTTAGTCTTTTTTCTTTTATGGCCTACAAATTTGACACTTGTCGTGAAAATATTGATACAAAAACAGTGGATCACGAGTCAAAAAGGTTAAACATTACTAGTCAAAACAATAGATAGGATGAAAAATATTTTTATATTAAAAAATGTAAAATTACTAGGTATTCATTAGGTTTATCGTTGACAAAACACTTTAAATCCACTCCAAATTTTAATAAAAATTATTTTGGGCATTAGTTTGGTCCGTCCTCCCGTCCAAGTAAAAAAAAAATAGTTGGGGTACGCAAAAAAAAAATAAAAATAGTAGAGGAGCTCCGTCCCCCTGCACACCCCCCCAATTCAAGCACTGTCTTACGGTCAGAAGACTGTGTTCCAACAATGAAGAATGATATCCTACATCCACTTGAAAGATTTCAACACACCACGTTAAGTTAAATCACCACTCTTTTCTCACTTAAAAGTTAAATTAATTATTAATTTCAATAGTAAAAACTTAGTTATACTTCGTTGATTTAACCACCAGGTTTTTAGTTGTATTGGTATATTCATATTGTTCGCGCCACACGTACGTTGCGCCAGCCCCCCCCCCCCCCCCTTATTCGCAAGCTTGGTTTTGAAATTCGCACGATCTTCCTTCCCCTCAAAAAAAAATAATTCACCTTATAGTAAAAATACAATTTTGTCTTTATTTATTATTATTATCTAAGCTGAAGAAAATTTATTTTGGATAAAAAAAACATCGATTGAATATAACAAATCTAAAAAGAAACTAAATACAAAAATTTGATTGAATGAAAAATATTAAACAAATCTAGATTGAAATTTTTTTATTAAACAAAAATGTTTAACCAATATAGACTTTTTTATTATATTTACATTTTTATTAGGTAAATACAGCTTTTTTAAATTTAATTTGGTATTTTTACAATAGTTTTTTTTA
>NC_042494.1:85125582-85135523 GCF_005508785.2 Acyrthosiphon pisum
TATATCCTTTATGGCTGTTTTAAATGTATTCTTTATGATTGTTGTAATTATTATCTACCTACAGCATTATCAGGGAATTGTAACTTTCGTCTTCAAAATTCACATTCATTTTAGGTAGAGTAATTAAGACACATGTATACCGTTAGGGGCAAATATATTTTAGGGCAAGGGATGCTGTAGAAACTGAGCCTGTATGTAACACTATGTTATTGAATTTAAAAACAGTTATAAATAATGCTATTGGCGATCAAAAGCTTATCAAATTGATAAGCTGAAACGGGCGCACTGTGTATTATTTATATGTTATTTTTCCATCTGGCCCGTTTCAGACCACCCCCCGCTGGCCTGTAAATTGATAAGCTTTTTATCGCCAATAGCATCAAAGTGGTCAAAGGTTTGAGTTTGTGGTTATAGATTATTTTATGTCAGTTGTAGACATAGACCTTATACTCATAGACGGAGCACGGGCTTAGTTTCATCGGGCCATTATGAGTGCACTATTCGATTATTATTCAATTACTATGCACAATGTTATTACAAGGCACTTCGAAAGCTCAAGCAGAAGCTATTTACCAATACCTAGCTGAGTGGGGATTAATGGATCATGTAAAAGCAATGTGCTTTGATACTACTGCGTCAAACACGGGTGAGTAATGAGTATAGAACAATTTTATAATAAAATATTTATTTTAATATCATTTTTGTAATAATATTTATTTTAATAATTCAAACATTTAAATTTGTATGCTTTAGGCCGAATTGGCGGTACATGCGTTTTACTTGAACAATGGTTGGAAAGAAGTTTATTGTATTTACCCTGTCGTCATCACATTTATGAGATAATTCTGAGAAGTGTTTTTGATCATAAATTTGGTTCAACATCTGGGCCAAACGTCCCTTTATTTCAACGGTTTCAATCAGCGTGGCCAAAACTTAGTCTTAACAACTTCAAACCTGGACTCCAAGACACTGAAGTTAGTCAACATTTAAATAATTCGACTGAATATATATTAAAATTTTGCAAGACTGAATTAACTAAGATTCAATGTAGGGAAGATTACCGAGAATTTCTCGAACTAACTGTTATATTTTTGAATGGTACTCCTGCTCGTGGAATCTTTTTTCGAGTTCCAGGAGCAATTCATCATGCTCGCTGGATGTCGAAGGCCATATATTGTTTAAAAATATTTATACTTCGTCAAGAATATAAATTAAACAAAAGAGAATACGATTCAGTTCGTGACATTTGTATTTTTATTGTTCATTGCTATGTTAAAGCATGGTTCAATGCCCCAAATGCTTGTTTTGCACCACGCCAAGACTTACAATTTTTACGTGACCTTTATGATTATAAAACAATAGATGAAAAGTTATCTGAAGTTACACAAAAAAAATTTATCAATCATCTATGGTATTTGTCTCCAGAGTCAGTTGGATTTGCATTTTTCGATGGTGAAATTTCTGACGATACAAAAAAAAAAAATGGTTCAAGCTTTAAAAAATGATAATAATGTAGATGGAGATTCAATTAATGTAGAAAAACGTTTATGTGTAAAATTAAATGAAATACCAAGTTTTATAAATAAGACGGTTGAAGAATTTATTTCAAATAAAACATTACATTTTTTTAAAAGGTTCAATATAAATTATAACTTTATTGAAACATCGCCGTCTACTTGGGAGAACAATTTAGAATACAAACGGGGTAAAGAAATTATCAGCAAATTAAAAATTGTAAATGATACGGCTGAACGAGCTGTTAAATTAATTGAAGATTTTAACAAGATTGGTTCAAAAAATGAAGAACAGAAGCAGTATATTCTTCAAGTTGTCACGGAATACAGGCAACGGTATTTTGCGAGAATTTATTTTCTTTATAAATTAATTAATTAATTAAGACTTTTTTTATAATTAAATTTAGTAACATTTGTCATGGAAATTTGTTAAATAGTCCAGTTATGAATAGACATGTTTATTTGTCGAAATATATAAATTCTCGCAAAGTAAATAAATGATTGAGATATAATCAATTAAATTAAAATTTAATTTACTTAGCATTTATTCTTGATATCACATCTTTATAATGTTTAAGTATTATAAATTACTAGTTTTTTTTAAATTTAACTTAACTTTTTTTTACTTAGCAATTTTTTACACGGAGTTCGACGAAGTGTTTTTGTTGGGATATCAGTAGTTTTTTATAACATATTTTTATGTACTGGCATGTAATGTGTAATGTTTTATATTTTTATTAATTTATTTTATTGTTATGTTTTTTTATTTAATATACTCTATTTTCTTTTTAAATTCATATTCTATTTTTTTTTTTTTTTAAATCATATTCTATTTTTTTTTCCATTATTATAATATATACATTTTTACCCTAGACTATTTTAATAACTCTTGGAATAGCATATGTATAATTTAAGTTACATAACATCTCATTACAATACCAAGATAGTTCTGGAAGTTCCATGTTAAATGGCTGAAATAAATTCATTATTTTACCATTTTCATTTATTTCAAGTTTAATTTTATTTATAGAACTCAATGGCTTATAAACTGTATCTATGTAGAATGGTTCTGTATACTTGGAATGATAAGATTGCCCTAAGATAAATTTAAGAAAATTGTAGTTTAGTTCATCATTAATATCTGGAATACTAGCTGTATAGTTAATGTTCTTATTTATTACTTTTTTTAGTTTTTAAAATGTCTTTTGATAAATAACAACGTTTTGTTTTCTTAATTTAAACACCCATTTCAAAATCCTATCTATAACAATTCTAGACTTATACAGTGGCATATTTAATTTATGCATAAGTTTATTAGTCCACTTTTCTACGCTTCCATAAAATGGAAATATTTTTTTTGATTTCTTAGACATTTTTTTTGTGGTTATGGTGATCGAATTTTTTATTAAACGTTCATCCATACACACTGGGCTCACAGCCACACTAGTGGTTTTTTTTTCAAAATAATTTCTCCTTTTTCGTAACTTCTGCTTGTATGTCTTAGAAACCATTTTAGAAATAAAGTATAGTAACTATAAACTAAAGTACGGCCTACTACAACACTGTAACAAACGATTAACGAGAAAACAGACAACAAAGAAAACGTAGTTTGCGCGGCGGCGGCGAATAAACAGATCTACACGACTACACCGAACGTCACGAGAAACATAATGTCGATAACAGAAATAACGAATACGATAAGCGAAGACACGGGCGCCGAGCAACGGCGAAAACCGCAAGTCGCAACCGCTGCCCAGTGTACGACCGCGACGAAAACGTATACGGAATAGAGGGGGTATACGGTATCGTGCGCTGCTGCGTGAAACGTAATAACTAAAAACGGTCGAGCACAATATCTTTTTGCTTCAAAAATACTTGACTTTTTTGCTAATATATTCGTTATTATTCAACCATTTTTTTCGAAAATGACAAAGGTATAATCTACAAATCATGCCCGATCTATTGATACCATAAACAGACCAATCCGTTCATTAATTAGGTCTGTAGGCCTGGCTAATGAAAACGGGCAAATTTACACACATTCAATGGGCAAACTCTGGCTCGTGTAATATACTACGGTAGTGATCGCTTCGCTTTTTTATTACTTAGCTTCGCGCCACTACCGTCGCGCTGGATAAATATGCAAATAAACATATTATATGTTGTCAGAAATCACAACACTGCTATGATGATGGTTGTGACCACTCCACCCAGCCATGCCAACATGTAATGCTCAGCCTATGAGTATAACACATGATAAAGAAAAGAGATTTGTCAGCAACTTTCCGAATTTGAGTCTTGTTTGTGCATCCCCACTTTTTCCTATGCTTCCTATGCGCCTGCTAGCCTTATTGCTTTTCAACGTCAATTTTATTAACAGTGTCTTAAACATTATGGAGAAAAGAAATATGGCGTATATGCGTATCATCAAGTTGCTGACATACCTCTTTTTTTTATCATGAGTATAAGGTCTATGGTTGTAGAGGACTAGAGGAGATAACTGATAAATACAACAGATTGAGTTTTCCTTAGATAATAAAGAAAGTTTAGTAAAAAAGTAAAGTTTCTAAATAGTTTTCAAAAGTGCCGTGAAAAACAAAAGAAAAATTAAGGAAAAACGGGGATTTTTACTCAAAATCGGTTTTAGACAAAATAGATTTTAGGTTTTGGTATAACTCTAAAACAAATGACCGTAGATACCCACATGAAATTTTGACTAATGTATAGAATTTTCTATACATCATAAGGTTTTAAAAATATTTTGAGCTGTTTACGGATATTTTCAGTTTACAATTTTTTTAGTCTTTTATTCTATAAATATCAATAAAATATTATTTGTTGGGTAAAAAAGCTTGAAAATTTAATAGACAGCTCTTAATATATTGTTTTAAAGACGAATGAAAAGTATTAAAAATCTATATTCACAATTTTTTTTTATAAACATTTAAAGTTAAAATTTAAACATAAAATTCACACAAATGTTTAAATAAATTTGTGTTAGAAATTCATAAGAAATTTTCTTTTTAAATTTAAGATTTTTTTACAATTCAAAGACAAATAACTGTAGATACATTAAAATTGCACTTAATATTTATTTTATCAATTCCTACACTTGATAAAATTTTAAAAATATTTTAACTTGTTCTGAGCTGTTAACGGATAATTTCAATTTTTTTAGTTTTTTTTCTATGAATATCAATAATGTTTTATTTGTGAGGCCAAGTTATAATTAAAAAAGTATAGTATAAAATGTTGTCTTCATGAGTATAATCAATAGTATAATAACATAATATTGGATGTTGGACGGGCGTTGCAGGCATAGAAAAATTTCAATTTTCATGTGTTGTAAATTGGAATAAAAGTTCATATTAGTTTAAAATCTAAAATCCTTTATGTCTGAAAAGGGCCCCCTAAATACGATGATGGGGCCTTTTGGGGGTGCGGTGCACCCCCAGCACCCCCGCTAATTGCGGCACTGCATATCATACTCAATACATTGATATTCCAACTCTACTGTCTAGAATTTAAATTTAAATATCGTTAGTAGGAGAGATACCACAAACCTATGGTAAGAACTAAGAACCAAGAGGCTGATCCTCTAAGAAAAGCCATGTTTCAGGCGAACCCGATAGTTTTTTCTAACATATTCTACTCCATATCCACAGAATGAGTTTTTTTCTTTGTTAACAAATATGGAGGGTATATTAAGAAACAAATATATAATTTATAAATACCAATTTTTTAAAAATTTATTTCGGTGTTTCTTCTCTTTTGAAAAAACAAACAATAACTGCTGTAGATAAAAAAAGAATACAAAAACCCTTAAAACTATGAAGTAATATTAGATTAAAACATAATAATAATCAACCGTAATATTAATTATACAAACTTAAGAAATATCAATATATATAAAAGCATAGGTAATCCAATTTTTTTTTAAATAAAAATAAATTCATGAAAAACTTTTTAATATAAATATACAACATTGAAATTAAATATACATATGTAATGGAATGTTTAGGGTCGAGCCAGCTTTTTGCTTAGCAGTCGATCACAGTCATTTATATGACTGGCATACCAGTCAAGTCTCTGAAAGAAGAAAAAAGACATTGATTATATTATATAACAATAGTATAGTTATTTAACAAATATATTCAAAATATATTATTACTTGACAGTTATGGGAACAGTATTTCACCGTTGTGCAGCTACTGCACATTATTGTTGCAGAGTTGTTACAATCTTTCGCGTAGCACTAAAAAAACAAAAAAAACAACAAAAATATTTTTAGAATATTAAAATATCTATGATTTTTATAAACTTATATTATGCCTCTCAATTAAAATTAAAACTTGTAGTTTCTGAGTAATTAAAAAGTATATATATTAAGATTACAGTGGCATGCTGAACAGCTATTTTTGAGGTAATTGCCTCAGGGAAAATACGGGTGGGTAGGTGGGTTTAATAGGTGTGCACTAGTTTGATAGTACATTTTATTTATCATATAAATGTATACAAGTTGTTAAAATGTCAATTGAGTACGAAAAACCTGATGGTGGTATGGTGAGTGGTCAAATTGTATAGTTTGCCTCAGGTCTGAAAAATGTTCTGCGCGCCACTGATTAAGAATAATATTCCACAAATATGGTTTAAAAATATAAAATGTATGTAATGTTAATCTAAAACTGATTATACAAATTATACCGTTAACAAATAATCAAATGATAGTAAATTAATGTTAATTATTATACCTGCCTAGGTTTTATATAATTATAGCCCCAAATCTTCCAAACTCATATCATGGACCTAATATTTTTAGTGCACAAAATTAAATAACTCAATAACTCTTCATTTGAATTTTGATTCGGATACTTCATAATTTCCAAAAAAGGTTTTAGCTAAATAAATTACAGGAAAAAGGGTGATTCTCATTTACAGAAAAAAAGAAGTTAGTTATAATGAAAATATAATGGTTTATTTTCATTTTTAAGATTATTTTTTAGAAAAATAGGCAACCGAATCATTAGATAGTTGGCAGCCCAAGTCATCCGTTAGTCATAAATTTAAATAATTTGGTTAGTAAGTTTACCATTTAACCATGGATTTTTTGGTTTTTAGTCATTTAGGACCATCACTTATTTGTTACTATAAATATTGATAAAATAAAAAATGAATGCAATTGAAGCATGTTACTAGTACTTATACCATGACTTTTTCAAAACCACCAACATGAAATAAAACAATGAATTAGTGTAGTACTTTAATAGTATTATAACACAGATTTTTAAAAAACACAATCCAATATTATGTTATAAAAATAAGTACTGTAAAGCGTTTGTAAAAAATTATATACCTAAGATGAATTGATTATACAATATACATACTTTGATAATACGGGTTGGCGGTGATTTCAGCAATATATTAGTACCATTGACTACGGCTCTCATTGTACCTGATGGCCCTTTAACCAATTGATACTGTTTATTACCAAGTACAATAGTGCTGCCTTCAGCACTATGAAGAGGACTGTTAACCACAGTTTTATTTTGAATTGATGGTTTGAATGTCAAAAATTTTGATGTTGTTGCTGTGGATGTTGCTGTTTCTGTTGACGACGCTGTTACTTGCACCAAAGGACTATTGGAAATAGTTGGCGTAATAACAATACATTTTTTTGAAGGTATCATTTTAGAAGTAGTCAATTCAGAAGCTTTCTTTTGTAGTGAAGAGTGTATAGAAGAAGTTGTATAGAAGTTATTTATTGGTCGGCTTGTTGCAATTGACGGTTCTATTCCATTATTATTAATTGTTTGGGACATACTATTATTCAGCACAGGTATTTGTCTAAAAATATAACAGAACTAATTAATACTATAATTACAATAATCAATATGTACAACCAAAGAATAAGGAATACTTATACTAGAAAGAAGTAATATGAACTTTTAGTTTCAATTCATTAAGATATTAAAAGTTGTTCAATTTAAAAACCTGAGATTTAAATAATAATTATAATAAGTATTTTAACATCTACAACCAGAGGCGCCAAAATCATATATCATGTGAAGCGATTGCTTCACTTCTTAATGGGTGGGTGGGTATAGGTAAGTTCTAGGGAGTAGTGGTTAATGGGTTAACAAAGTTAAATCAGTTGTTCTATACATAACTAGCTGAATAACCCGGCGTTGCCCGGGAAAAAAATTGTGATTAATTAACTTAATTTGTGTGTAATTTGCTCTGCATAGTGTATAGGTATGGAAGCAAAATTATATTATATTTTAATTTTTAGCCATCCCGCGTGGCGTTGCCCATGAGTTTCGCGTATAGTTATGCGAACAGTATATTATCAGTTAGGCACAGCGGACACAGTGAGATGGGAGATAAAATATAGCCTATATATTAGTACACCTTTGTAAATGAAAAAAAAATTGTATAGAGTGTACCTAAAATAGTATTGAAGTCATAGTTGATCATCCCCAATTTTTAGGAGTATTTATATTATATAAATATATTTTAGGGGATTATTTTATAGTTTAAAATATAATTGAATTATTGGTGTATGCGCGATGCATGAGATTAATATAAAAAAGTTAAATTGAGTTAAATTTCATAATTTTTTTAAAAATCAAGACCAACTACTGATACAGGTATTTATGAAATCATATTTATTCAATCCTACTAATTAGTAAAACTATTAAGTAACTAATAAGACTTATAATATTGTTTAGTATTCTGTGTTAATACTGTGTAGTGACTAGTGAGACAGTGAGTTAATAGTTAAAGCCAAAAGGTTATATAAAATAAAAACAAAAATAATATTTTGTTAATTTTCGAGGTTTGTTGAAAAAATTTTTGATGTGCCTTTTTCAACTATTGATTAAATAAATAAATAATTTATTTTGATGCATTTTAGACAGATTATCTTGACTTAACAAATAATAGAAAGGAAACAAAATACAACGTTCCAGTGTTATTAAATAATTGTTTGTTTGGACAAACAATGATGATGCTGGTATGTAATTTTAAATTTGAACTTAGGTAATAAGCAATTAGTTTTTTTGTAATTAGTTAAATGATCATTTTTTTTTTTTTTTATAATAGAACTAGAGTCAACAAACCCAGATATTGAGAGTTCTACTACAATTAAAATTAATAGTGAATCATCCAGTCGAGTTGTAACTCCAGTCCCATCAGGTAAAATTAATATAATGAAATTTAATGTAATGAAATGAGTAGTAGACAGTAATTTACATTTGTTTTTAGCATATAAACTATAAAGAACTCAATGATCTTGGCAACGATCCTGCTATTTTGAGTCAAATCGAAAATATTGATCCAGGATTGATAAGCTATTTTTTGAAGATTGGTGCTGCTCAACCATTGCCTACTGAATTGCCTGACAAACAATTTCCTAGGGACCATAATGGCAGATCTTTTCATGAATCCTGGTACTGGAATAAACGGTCTACTGGTGAAGTATTACAAAGAAAATGGCTATCTTACTCTATAAAAAATATATTGTTTGTACTGTGCATTGTCTGCCCGAAATAATAAACCAAACTAGACAAGATATGGGATTTCTAACTGGAACAAAGGTACTACTAGTATAATAATGCATGAAACTTCAGAAGCTCATATTATGGCTTTGATCAAAGCAGCATATAGGCAAGCTGAATATCCTCTTATACAGTCTATGAAAGAATCCACCATTGCACCATTATTGCTTTTAATAAAGAAATTGTTAAACACTTAATTGATTTAACGTTGTATCTAGACAGACACTCTTTACCTTTTCGAGGTTATAGAGAAGGATGGCAAGAAAACATTCGAGGTAATTATAAAGATTTGGTTTTACTTCTTGCAAAATATTCGCCTGCTCTAGCTTCTTATGTTACAAGTGTTGAGTTAAAAGGAAGACAAATGTTATATCTTGGCAAAAACGGAACCAACTAATTGAAGCCATTTATAGAAATATACATGATGTAATTAAAAAAGAAATCTTAACTGCTGTATTTTTTAGTATTTCATTAGACACGACCATTTTATGTACCACGAAAAGAACAACTATCTTTAGTCATTCGCTATATTAACAAAGCAGATGGCACTGTTTGTGAAAGACTTGTTTCTCTACATGAGACTGTCCTGACTACTGGAAAACATTTATTAACAATATTGGATACAATTTGTTCAGAAATGAGTTTAGATTTGAGAAAAACCTTATTGGTCAATCGGATATAGTAGGTTGAATTAAATTTTCTGAAAACACTGCATAGAAAAATATACTTATATACTTTAAAAGTGTCTAGTACTCATGAATAATATTTTTAAATTACAACAAAAGAAATAAAATCGCTATTATTTGTTTGAAAATCTAATTTTGTGCAAATTTGATCTTAAATATCTCTCTAAAAAAAAAACATACATTTT
>NC_042494.1:85137140-85161224 GCF_005508785.2 Acyrthosiphon pisum
TGTTGATGTATAATGCGTTATAAGTACCTAATAGATATTATGATATGATTAATTTGGAATTTATTATAGGTACCTATTATAGGTCAATTTTTTTTTAACACCATAGATAAGTATATATATGTCTAATACATAGACTGATATACCGTCTCCGCTCAGAATCGTTTTTCTTATACAGTGATATTATATCATTGAATTCAAATTTAATACTGTCCATTATACAGTGACCCACTTCTAACCTACTGTACAGCAGAGCGACATCCACTTACCCACCTTTTTTTATTGGTGTTCTCGATGCTTTTGAAAAATACTGGAGACTCTAAATCACCTTTCAAAAGTACCAACTACATCTAATTTTTACCAGACACCACTCCCAAAGTTGAAAAATGAAGCATTTTTTGAGACATTTTCGTGTATATAGACAGACACAAAAAATAAAAAAACACACCTCATTGCAAAATTATATACTATACAATATACATTCATTGCGCCACTTAAAATTTAAAATTTAAACTTGTATACATTTTTAATTGCAAACTAGTTTTTAAAATTTTGTGTTTTTGAAGAACTTTGTCTAAGAACGTTTATAACGTTAAAAAAATGTTAGTTTGTTTATGCTGCACTGAAAATGGATATATTTAACACACGCACATGAATTCAAGATAAATCCTTACCAAGCAAAACTATGGATCTGGTTTCTGGTTTAAAATTAGAAACTGCAGGCTGTTAGGAAGAAAAACTAATCTCACTTTTGGAAGCACTGATGCTAGAAATAGCTAGAAATATTTCAAAGAAACAAGGATCATATTTTTTGCCATGTAGGTACAATGATCTATAAATAAAATTAGAATCAATCATCGATCCTCAAGCGCTTCTAGGAAAAAAATATACCAACTGTCAATGGTTAAATTATATAAAAACCGGCAAAGTGACTCGCGCACGAAGGGTTCCGTACCATCATTAGCTATAAACATTTGGCAACACTGCTTATATTATATATTCCAGGATTTTTAGTATTTGTTGTTATGGTGGCAACAGAAATACATAATCTGTGAAAATTTCAACTTTTTAACTTTCATGGTTCATGAGATACAGCCCGGTGACAGACAGACGGACGAGCGGAACCTTAGTAATAGGGTCCCGTTTTACGGACCCCTAAAAAAATCAATAATTTATAATACAAATATAAATATTAGTTAAAATTATGATTAACTATACATTCTAAAAATATATTATTCTAAAAATTCTCTCAGTAAAAATAAAGGTATAAAGGGTGTCCCGCGAGGATTTATCGATTGCTAAATCTCCTGAGATAATAAATATTTAATAAATCTATTTATTGACTCTCAGAGACATGGACTACACATATATAATTTTTTAATTTTATTAAATTTTTTGGTAAAAAAGTTTAAAGTTTTTTATTTATTTTAATTATTTTTTAAACAATTGCAGAAGATAGCCATTTTATTAGAGTTTATAAACTGATCCCGTGTACTTCGTTGCCCAGCAACCAATAATTATTATTAGGGTTCGGAACTTGATACATCTTTGAATGAAACATCTTTTATATTCTGAGTTAAACGATGAATGTATTGATTTTACTACAATGATATGTGTTTTATTTTTTTTTTGTGTCTATCATCACCTTTTAGGGCAGTAAAAATGCTTAAATTGTCTTCAACAGTATCTTTTTTGATAAAAAGTGAATCTAGTTGGTACTTTGGGAGGTCAAAAGTAAAAATTTCTCAGTAGTTTTTAAAAGCGCCGTGAAAAACAAAAGAAAACTTAAGGAAAAGCGGGAGTTTTTACGTAAAATCTGTTTTCGAGAAAATTGGTTTTGATTTTTGGTGCAACTCTTAAACAAATGACCGTAGGTACATGGAATTTTGACTGAATGTTTATATTAGCATTTTCTATACACCATATTTTGACTTATTTTGAGCTCTTTACGGACAATTTCAGTTTCCATTTTTTTTTCTATAAATATCAATGACATTTTATTTGTTGATTATAAAAGCTTGAAAATTTAATCGAAAGCTCCTAGTGTATTGTTTCAAAGGCAGATGAAAAAAATTAAAAATCCAGTCACAATTTTTTTTATAAGCATTTGAAGTTTAAATATTGACAAAATACATAAAAATGACGAAAATTTGCAAATTATTTTGAGTAGAAATTCATAAAATTTTTCGAGAGTTAACATTTTTAAAGACTTATAAGTTATAACCTATAATAAATACGATCATACACGAATTGTGTATAAAATGTGATTAAGCAAAACTTAAATTTTTAAAAATGTTAAGTCATTATAAAGTAATTTTTGGTATTTCTGTGGTCATTTTTTAAGTCATTTCATGATGTTTATAAGTCATTTTAACATTTTTTTGTGTGCATTTTTTAAAGATTTTTAGGTCATCAAGTTTAGGGCCCCATAGACCTTATACTAATAGACGGAACGTGGTTGTAGTTCTGGTGTCCAAGCGTGACGGCGCTGATCAAGGTAGTACAACGTACACCGCACTAGATGATACAATACTCTGTATATTACTGTATATAATATATGTATAAATCACTGTAACGCAAACCGCACCACCCACCCTCATCCCGCCTGGATGTTCCGTCTATTAGTATAAGGTCTATTTAGGGCCCTAATTATTATTATAATAGTTGCAAAACCCACGGCAATTATTTTTAAACATAACTTTCCATAGGAAATATCAAAATCCCGGTTTGAGCACCACCCGAGGTTGGTTCTCACCCTTTTTAAATTAGCCTATTTTCTGTGTAGAGGTCTAATCTATCTTTGTACCAAATGATCCCGAGCACTTCGTTGCCCGGCAACCAATAATTATTATTATAATAGCTTCAAAACTCATGGCAACCATTTATAAACAACAATTTCTATAGGAAATCTCAAGATTCCTGTTTGGGCACCTCTCAGGGTTGGTTCTCTCCCTTTTTAAATTAGCCTATCTTCTGCCCAGATGTCTAATCTATCTATGTATATAAAAAGAACTAATCCATAGGTATATCCTCGCGGGACAGCCCGTATTTTTACTCAGGACCCACCACTGTATATAGATACTATAGTTAAATGCTATTGGTGTCCATAGCCAAATGGGTGAGAGTAAGAATAAGAGGGGGTCTAAATACTCAAAAACATTCTAAAATTGTGTCTAAATCTAATATTTTATGGAAATTAAACTGACCATAACAGAAATTAGAAAAAATAACTTACTGGTAAGTTCCATCTGGACTTTTGGCTAGGATCCAGTGTTGAATTGTTTCAGAGTTGATAGAGTTTTGAATAGTTTGTGTTACTGGTATTTTGTAATTGGAATGTTGTACAGTTGATGAATCTACAGGATCTTTAAACTTTGAAGAGCTTTGAATAGTTTGTGTTACTGGTATTTTGAAGTTGGAATGTTGTACAGTTGATGAATCTACAGGATCTTTAAACTTTGAAGAGCTTTGAATAGTTTGTGTTACTGGTATTTTGGAATTGGAATGTTGTACAGTTGATGAATCTACAGGATCTTTAAACTTTGAATTAATGCAACATTGAGAAGTAGCATCATCGATCAATAGTGCAAGGTCATCGTTCGAATCACTTGTAACAGCATTAATGACTCCTTGAAAATATTCCCGGCTGTTTACTGTTGATACAAAAAACAATGACATGCGTTCGGTGACTCCTGGGTCAGTATCCCGACTATCTTCAATTAGACTTATTAAATCGATGCAGTCAGGTCGAAATGTTTTTGACCGAAACATATTATAAATTTTGGGATGGTTATATTCACTGTTTTTCAAACTATTCCATAATAAAAGCACCAAGTTTTTGAAGATACTACCTTTTCTGAATTTTGGCAGTTCCAAAACTCGAAGTACAGTTAATATACTTAGAAAAAACATTTGAAATGCTGTATCAAATTCCGGTTCTTTAAAAGATGATACGACGCTTATAAAGTTGTTCTTCAACTTGGTTTCTAAAATTTTTTTATGTCTTCCGTGTAATCGGTTGGCATCACATCTTTCTTTAAGTTTTTCAGCTTCAGATTTTTTCTTAATACATTCATCCATTCGTGCTTTGTGGTGTTTGTTGGACATTGAAATTATGTTCAGTATATTCGCAATAATTACAATAGTATCTTGTACGGATTTGCCAAAATACTTTTTATATACATTTTCAATTTCAATTAAAGCACCTTTTTCATGATTTTTGCCATTTAAAGTGTGTTTAATTCCATTTACTTTGGTACTATTAGAAGATGGTTTAGGTCCGCTTGTAGAGGGTTTGGCAACTACTAACTTTTTCAGGCCGTTTGTTGAATGTTTGGATTTATTATCAGGACGAATCATTTTCATCCACTTAATGAAGTTATTTTCATCCATCATTTTCCTGGGATCGATGACCCAGATTCTTGGTTTTAGATTATTAGCTGAGGAATTTGAAGATTCAGTAATTTCATCACAATCAATTACCATGGGTACCTCAGCATTGGTAGAAATAATTTCCTTATTGGTTTTTAATGCAGACTTGAATTGTGATTTAAATTTATGAGTTTCACCCTCTCTAGATAATACCATTTTCAAAACATCTATTCCATTTGTATCTAACTTCTGCTTTTTTTTAGCAGGCTCACCATCTATAGATGTATTACTGTTTTTAGATGTTTTAACGACTTTTGACTTTTTATCATCTTTAGATGTTATATTGGTTTTACATGTCTTATCTTGTTTTAATGCATTATCATCTTCTTTGGGTGTATCCTTATTTTTAATTAAACTCCTAAAATTAATAAAAAATTATAAACTTAAATAAGTGTTTTGAGATAAATGTTATATTAATATTCAAAAATAAAATGTTTGTATTTGATCATAGATTCTAAAAGAGTTTAATACAATTATTTATTTGAAGTATAAATGACATATAAATATAAACCATCAGTGATGTGACGAATTGTTCGAAAATTGAACCAAGACAAATGCTTATTAGATTAATTGATACGTTTTAATGTAGAGCGCGGTCTACCCGTTCTACTATTTAAGATAATATGGTTTAATCGAAATGTGTATTATTTGTTTTGACGATAAGCAATCGTCATAATAATACTATATAAATCATTAAGAAGACTTTCAGAACTAAGGGGTAGTTCAAGAAAATTTTTTTAATGGATAATAGAGAAATGCAACTTGGCTCAATTATCTATTCTGATAGATAGCTGGTGATAATGGGATATTTCAAATAGGATATAAGTGGTAAATCATAGTAAAAGTTGTAGCTCTTTTGAACGCAAAAATCACGGCGGTAAAACCAGACTCGGCGGCGAAAATATCACATTATGTCCGGAACCTTAAAGATAAAAATACTCAAACAATTAAAAATCGGACTTCGTATATATTTTTTATTATTTGTCAGTTTTATCAAAATTAATATTTAATAAATTTTTTAGTTCCTAAAAGTTTGGTTTGAACTAGAAATATCGAATACGCTAAGAATACGTTAAATTAAAAAAGTTTGGTTCGGATTGATCTGTCCCCAAAATGCAGTGTTTGTATTATATAGTGATCACCACACCTGCTTATATATAAATATAAAATAAACTTACAATTTATAATTTGCTATGTCTTCTGCAGTTAATTTTAATACCGAAACTTCACATGTGTTAAAAACAGCATTGTTAAACAAGTTATCGATATACTTTTTGGTATACGTGTGCATTTTCGTTCTGAAAAAAAAAACAAGTATCAGCATAAGATAAAAATACAATGTTCAATTTCAAGGTATATATTTAAAAAAATAGCTTTTATTAAAAAACAGCTTTTGCCTATTTAACAACTAATACTGTTTAATTAATAAAAATATAATATGTTTCAATATTGAAAGTTATAATAACTATGAATGAAGTTTTAATATGAACATGTATCTTGAATACTATCATTAATTTACATGCATTTTTATTAGTGTCAACCTCGATTTAAGATACACTGGTTTCTCAACCAAAGAACGGAGTCAAGAAAGTCAGAAAGAGAGTCAACGGAGAATAATTTTTGATGCCCAGTGTTTGGAATATTCTTGAATATTTGGACTGCGAGAAACGCAGCTAGCGCCCAAGCAGAAATTAATGTATAATTAAACAATGTTTATTTTCGTAATAGATATATTTTTAGATTGTGAGCGGAGCAGTGAATGGATTGATATTACAACGTGTGTTTCTTTATGTGTCTGTTACCATCGTTTGTGGTAGTAACACGGTTTCGATTTTCTTCTAGTTAAAAATGTATAAAATCTTTAACTTTTATAGCTAAGGATTGGAAATTTTAAACAAGGTTCTACGTATATAGGTAAATAAATAACTTTATTCACAATAATATCATCAAATATGTTTAATAATATATCATAGGCTAGCTGAAAGTCTTCGCTCAGAATCTGTTTTCGCATGTAATGATATTATATAAATTTAATCAAATTTAACACAATATCCATTACAGTGACCCAATGTGTAACATACTGTACAGCAGAGCGACACCTATTTACCCACTTTTTATTATTACAAAATATATATAAATATGTATACTGAGAGTGCTAGCTGTACTTTTCCCTATGGTTAATAGCTGATTTTTGGGGACAAACTGTGGCATCACTCGAGTGGACTGGAGACCAGTTTTTAAACGGCATTAAGTAACCTGTATAATATCTTAAATCATGGCGTCGACCATGATTAAAAATTTCAAATGAAGTACACGCCCCAAGTTGACACTTCAACATGTTATTCTTAATGGCGCGCACAATTAGACACGGTTCTAGAATTAATCAATAAAATTAACCTAACCTAATCAACAAGAAAAACACATGTCTGTCGGCCACCGAGCTCAGAATGCAGTAATATCATAATGAATGTAAAAATAAAATAACCAAGGTTAGCAGCTATAATTATCAATTACCACATTGCTATGCGCGTTAAGGGTACGTTACAGTGACATCTGTTGTCTTTTACGCTAAGCAAAACACATTTATCTCCGTTAGTTTAAAAATTAGAGCGAATTGAGCTCTTATACAATTTAAAGGTAAGACGATTATCTAAACATTGACATAGGCTTTTTATTATATTTTAATTTTAAAGCGAGGTATGTGTATTTTAAAATTGTTAATTGTTCGTACATCTTAAAATGAGAAAAACTTTTTGAGTGAATGATGTGATTGGCGCGTCGATAATCACATGATCACGCAACCACGGGCGCGTGGTTAGTAATGAACAGGTTCGTTGTAATCGCTAGGAGTTTCATCTTCTCGCCATCTGCCGGGAGTAATTATTTTACACCACCGAAAAACCGCTCAATGAGCCATCTACAATATTTATAAATAAATTATAATCAATGGAATTAATAACCACGCCGTCATGACAATATGATTATTAAAATAACTGATTAGTGTTAATCAGCCACAAAAACGGAAGTACATGTTACGATAAAAATATAAGGCGCACTGACGCAGTCAAACAAATTCGATGGGTATTTCTATCGTTTATTGTAGTATAAACACCTAACATTTACAGCGAACTCTGATCGTTTTGTCAAAAAGTATGGAGCTGAGAAAAGAAACGTGCCGAAGGGTAAACGCAACTATTAGTTTAACCAGGCTGTATACAACCGACGCGCGGTTGTATTTGAATACGGTGTATACTGCGTGGCGTCGACGTGGCCAACTTACACCTCGACGACGACCGTGCGTTTAGTTTAGTTAAGGAAATCCGGCAACGTTGCGCGGCCCGATCGTTAATATTGCGAGGGGGCCAGACCGGTACGTGTGCTACAGCCTGCTGCCTTTCATTGTGACAGAAGGGAAGGGCAAGAATGCGATAAAAGTAACGTCATCATTGTTTGTCCGCGTGGCCCGTGTTCTGTAGAAGTGGGAACGGCGGCTGCGTTGTCACAAAATAACGTTTTACAATATTATTACGGTGTATAACACATAAACGCTATAAACCTAATAATAATAATAATAATAATAATAATAACATTATAATAAATAAAGTTATCGTATTTGATGATAAAATATTATAAGGAGTAGAGACGACGTTTCGTGTTTATCGCTGTCACACAAAGGTCAAAACACTGGACTTAATAATAGTATTACACACGTGTACGACGAAACAAAATAATATATTCATCGGTTGTCGTAGCCGACAAAAAACGTAACGGAAACTAGCCATTATCACGTAACTACTTCCTGACGATGATGTCGTATTATTATTATTATTATTAGTCGCCAAAGCAATACGAAAACCGACGTTTCTTCGATTGGTCGTTTCTGTTTATTATTTTTAATAGTGCACGATAACGAATCGTACATTGCAAATAGTTCCAACAAATAATGAAATCTAGGTTTTACTCTTACTGTTACAGCAACTCACAACATTTTAAACTTATCTGACGATGGTATTTAAAAAAAATATAATATATTAATAAATGTAAAAATAATTTTAACAAAATCCAATAAGTAGGTACAAGTTTAATTAACAACAAACATGATAATTTATCAATAATCTATATATATATAAGAATCTAACTTGATTTTGGAGACGAAGGAAACCGGTTTGTTTGTTTATTTATTGTTGTTATTATTATTATTATTATTATCATTACTAATTATTTATTTATTTGTTTGCACTTGCATTTTTCCATTTGAAATATAAATTATTCATTGAACAAATAATTTATTGTTACATTTTTTTCTACCTTATCTATATTCTATAATAAAAAGAATACAATTTCCCACTCCAGTGGTTTTCAGAAATTAGTAATAACAATAAGTAAAATATGTAATTATATTATATTATTTGTATAGCCAAAAAATAGTCATATGTTTTTGAATTAAATTATAAAAAAATAATTTCTTCCGGAGGAAGGTCGGGCAGCTAGTACAATATAAATAATCAGTTATTACTTCAAGTTAATGAATAATGATAAATATTTATCTAGAAATTATCAATATTTCATTCTGAAGCAAATATTAATTCTTTTAATAAGTATTTACATTTAAAATGTATAATCCATCTGGCAGCAGTTAAATAGTTAAGCTGGATAAAACAAAATATAATTTGACCACTACAGAATTAATTTATATAGCATAAGATTATAAAAAATTCCTAATTATAAATTTGCTAGAAGTAAATCTTTATGTTTTATCTAACTCACAAAGTTAAACATCAAAAATCGCATAAAAATAATTAAGGTGTTGTGAATTATACACATTGGATTACATGCTATTATAATATTAATAATAATAGTAAGTCATAGACATATAACCTATCAAAATTTAAATGCTTATAAAAAAAATTGTGCATATAATTATATTATTATAGTATTTTTAATATTTTTTAACTGTTATTATATATATATATATATATATATTGATTATATATATTATATATAATTCAATATATCAGGAACCTTGTATTAAATTTTCACGCTTTTTAGACCAACGAATAAAATTGTATTGATATTTATAGAAAAAAAATAAAAAATAAATTTTAATTTGAAACAGCTCAAAACGAGTCAACGTGAATTACAACAAGATAATAAAATCACTACATGAGAAATCAAGTGAATATCCAATCTTGTAAAAATATAAACTTAAAACACTCGTAAAAATTTAATTTGACTTCTTATAGACATTTTTTTTTTTGACAAATTAGACAAAATCTTGTATTACATTTTCATATCTTAGATTTAAACAGAACAGTTTTTATGAATTTCTAACACAAAAAAATGTGCACATTTTCGTGATTTTTACATGTTTTGTCAAGATTTAAACTTTAAATGATTATAAAAAAAAATTGTGACTGGATTATACTGGACTAAGTATTAGTAATTCGGTATTTCGGTAGGTATTGAATTGATATTTACCAAAAACATTGCATATCACTTCCTAATTACCTATTTTATGTATACCTAACATAATAATTTAATATGAATATCACATGCATCTAGGAAAAAACAGAAAATCTGGTTAAAACAAGCTAGGAAAGCTCGCTCAGCTCGCGTGCTAAATTTGTCGTCTCTGAACCCATTTGAATGCAACACAATAATAAACTATAATTCCTTAATATACAATTTAAAAATATTTATTTAGTAACCTGTATATTTTGGTGCCTGTTTTTTAATACTGGCGAGTGTAGCGGACCGCTCGCTACGTATTAGATAACACGATGGTTATATATATATTAATTAATAATAATATATTAAATATTAATATAGAAACCGCTCTGTAGCCTGTAGGTGTTATTACGAAGAGGGCTAAAGATGACCTGGGATCGCATTCCAAATATAATGAACATAATATAATATCAAATATCAACCGAGAAAGCAGATCGAAACCTACGAGTAGTAATACGTTTCTAAGAAAGGAAATAAAAAAAATATGATATACGAATACCCAAATTATTATGTATATTAAATACGACGCAATATATTAAACGACACACATTTAATATTTTAACATATCAATAAAACGTATCATATATATATATACCATTATAAAGGTATTATAATATATACAACAGATAGTACAAACGAGTATATAGTATATAACACACTGCATACTGGAATGTGGTTTCCCAGAGCAGCGTGTAGGAATTTCAGAGAAAATAGTATATGCACACAGCATCCGTGAGAACTTGATATTCAGCAGTAGACAAGGGGAGGAGGGGGGTAGCGATGAGGAGTATAAGATAGCCCCCGAAAATCTTTATAAAAACATTTTTTTTAACATTTATTAGAACATAAATATGTCTTAAGTTGTGACATACAGAAAGATGCATACTGATTCGTGTTGGAATACTATCTGGCTGTATGAATCATTGTTATTATTATCAATCATTAAATACAATAATCAATTTCATTATTTTACATGTTATCAATAATCAAAACGATATTGATGAGAATAAAAGTAATATCTACTATCTACTACCAACTGGATAAATCGACTGCGATTACTTTGAAATATTGAAAAATACACAATTATGACATTATTAACATATTATAAAAATTTAAAATTTAAAACATTGATTAACATACTAACTAAAACCTTAGCGTGATATAAATTTCAACTTTGTAAATTAAACTGAATACAGTTATTATTTTATATGTCATTAATTTAGAAGATAGAGGACATCAAGCTCAGTTCTACTACAACTTTGTTTTTCTCAGATCACATATTCAATAATTATAAAAAACTACACGAGAGCATGAAGCCATACAAATAATTTTTATTGCTCATTGTTTTAATTTAGATTTGAGTTTATAGTGGCGAATTGTTACAGGAAGAGGTGGGAAATAATTACTATCTACTTACCACCTGCCATCATGCGCCACTAGTGAGTCAAAACCAAATTATTTAATTAACATTTTTTTTTCGTAATATTTCACCAAATTCAAATATTTTTATGTCATATTAATAATATGGTATAACTGTATAAGATACAAAATAGATATTACACTAATGGACGTAATATTTTACTATAATCATAAGGTACCAAATGATAATTTAGAAATACTAATTTTAACAACTATTTATCACACTACATATGTAACGGTTACTCAACAAATTAATTTAATTAATTAATTCAAAAGTACGTCACCCTCTCGAAAAGAAACGAATAAAAGTGAGAATTATCGTTATTTATAAGCGGTTGTACCTACATGAATATAAAATTAAAATCAGACTGGATAGAAGGAATATTAAGCGTCTTGCCTACAGGGACGATCTCAAAAAAAAATCTCGGGGGGTGCAATCTTCAAAATTGCCGACTAGAATTTGAAATTTAAAATTGTTGTTAACTATTAAGTTATTTTTAGTTACATACTATAAGTTTATAATTTCTTTATTACCTTATGTTTCAATTTTTAGTTTAAATTAAATATGAAGTTGAAACTTAGAAATACCTAACTTATTATTTTAAATTTATGTCAGAATGAAATATCGTCAACAAACATAAGAAATAGGTAATAATTATAATTCATCACTTATTATTATTGATGCCAAATCATTATCTACATTATAAGAATCATCTTCTTCTATAATAACCTATATAAATGTAAAATAATCTTAATAATTGTATTTGCATAAAATGTAGGTACCTAATTATTTACCAATGGTTTTAATCAAATTATTAAAAAATGACATTCAATTTAATAAAAAATATTACATTCTGAGTGAAAAGAGATATTATGTATAATATTTTTAAAATCTATATTTTTCATATCTATATTTAATCTATATAAATATAATCTATCTTGCATATATTATAAAAGTGATAAATCATATAATGTAGATATACTTATAAGATATTTTAAGCCTTGAAATTAACAAGGTACATTGTATATGCTTGGATCATATACAATGGATGTGTAGCTACAGCATATGAATTTGTTGCCTATATAGCAACATATATAATCGATAAACCGTTTATTTCTGTCATCGCATTTAAGCAATGCGGGTATGCTGCCTTAGATCATAATATACTATGGATGGAGGCGCAGCGTATTAAATCAAAAAAAAAACGTAGCCGATATAGCGACGAGTCACCGAATTAGGTGATCGATTTGCGAAAGCGCAACGCGACTTCTTGCATATTTATCCACAGATACCCATTGTACCTATGGATAATTATGCCCGCATTGCTTAAATGCGATGACAGAAATAGACGGTTTATCGATTTTCTACTGTATATTATATGCATGATATAATATAATTAGGTATATCGTTATAAGTATGCGTACTGTTATAATATGAGCCGTTCATTAGGTTTTTATATCTTGTGCCAACTGCCGATTCTCGCAGTATCGCTAACTTTTATGAATCCGCTCCATAACTCATTACGAAAATATTGAGTTATATTAATATAAGGTACAATTTAAACAATTTATTTTATTTTCCTTTCCTTGTTTAAAAAAAATTCATTTAATTCAGGTGAAAATAAATTCCATTTCACCGACTTAAAATCAAATATTTCCGAGTGGGGGGAACACCCATGACCACCATTCGGTTGGTCCCTGCTTGCCTAGTATTTTTGACTGAGTGTAAATCAAGAGTGTATGTACAGATCCATTTACACTTAGGACCTATAGGAGGTAACCACTTTTAAGATTTTAGAAGGTGTACAAACACGTGTTAAAGAAATATAGGTTAGGAAAACTAGTTTTATATTAATGTCTACAAACATGCACATAACTGCTTTGACGCGTGGTATGTAAATATTTCATAATACAAATATATCTAACAGATACGATACAAAAATCATACCAAATAAAATAAATTCTACACACATAATATGAATATTAAAGACATCGAGTTTTTATTAACGGTATTACTCATAGATGCGCCGAACGTTTGGCGCGTGAATAATATTTATCATTTCGGAAATAAAAATAAAACAAAAAACGAAAACGAAAAGAAAAAATTGAAGACCAATCGATAAACGTTGAAATAATTTAACAAGATCATACAGAAATGCCACGAGGTAAAAACAAAATGGCCGCCGCCGAATGGTGCGCCACATGATCTGCGCACATACGACGAGAATACGATATAAAACGTGCATATTTTCTTCATTTCTTAATCGTTATTGTGACAAATACGTACATTTTATTTGAAAAAACGGCAAATAGTAGCGTTATTGGATTATTTCATAGCTTAAAGAAACGAAGGACGGAAGTCAAATACATGAACAACGGTCGATGTGTGAGCTCGAAATGCCAAAATTCCCGAAATAGTCGCCATTTACAGCAGTTGCAATCGGTAGAGAGGAGCGTTAATTCGGCGGCTGCAGAGAACGGTTCCGTTCGGACAACGTCGGTTACCGCCGTCGCCTGGCATGACGTCATCCTGATGACCTCCGCGATTAAATGTCAATAACTCTCTCCCGGCGGGCGCGGCTTCGGCGGCGGTGACCCCCACACACGTTGCCAACACAATCGCCGCCGCCGCCGCCGCCGCCGACATTCTTTGTGTATTTACGACGTTGCCGATAATATAGTATATACGTATTTGACATACAATTAGGTAATCAGCACGCTACCACGCACTACACAATTCTATTATTATATATTTTTATAGTTCGATGGTATAAACAGCCACAAGACTTCGCAGGAACCGGTTTTCCCAGTCAGCGCGTTTTTAAGGCAAACCGCCAAATACTTAAATATTAAAATATCGTTTACATGGTACCTACGATGACGATTCGTTGCCTATATAATATAGTATGATTTTATGAAATAATGATGGGAAAGGTTAAAAAAAATATTGTATATTTGTACGTCAATTTATCTTTGAAAGGTAATTGCGTTTATACTCTTATAGTCACTACAACAAATAAGCGCTAGTGCGGAAATCTCTAGCTGTTTAATACTGTTTAAAGAGGTTAGGTTAGGTTGGGTTAACTATTTTTTATGAATAATAAATATTTTTAAAAAAATATTATTAGTTGTCAGGAAGTAGACAAAATATAAGATTTTATCTTATTAATAAGAACTTCATTTTATAATTTTATAATATTTTAAACATTTATTAAAGCACTTGCATATATTATGAATAATAAATTAATAAAATACTAACATTACAGTAAGATATAATATATATTTATTATTTATTATTTATTAATTAAATACCATTATCATTCCACAAGAAAAAAATTATCATACATTTTTCAAATCTAGAAATTATAAAATTAGCCATAGTTTGAAGAAATTAGTTTGGTATAAAATAATTATTAAGTTTTAAATTTTATCAAAAATCTAACTTTAAATGCTTAAAAAAAATTGTGTCTACGTATTTTTAATTTTTTTAAACTGCTATTGTACAATATATAGCTGTATAAACTTTACGCTTTTGTCCAGAAAAAATAATATTTTATTGATATTATGAAAATAGAGTAAATATCCAATATGTAAAAATTTTAATTGACTTTCTTGTAGAAAATTTTTTTTTTTTTGATAAAGGTAAACAAACTTATGAGAAATCTTGTATTTCATTTTCAAATGTTAGATGCCAAAAGAAAAACTTTTATGAATTTCTAACTCAAAATAATTTGAACATTTTTGTGATTTTTACGTCTTTTGTCAAGATTTGAATTATAAATTATATAAATGCTTTAAAAAAAAAATTGTGAGTATGGATTTTTAATATTTTTCAAATGCCATTGAGATATATTGCCAATATATTAAGAGCCTTGTATTACATTTTCAAACTTCTTTTACCCAACAAATACAATTTTATTGACATTCATAGAAAAAAAAACTAAAAAAATTGGAAAATGAAAATTTACGTTAACAGTTCAAACCAAATTAAAATTCCTGTTTTTTTTCTATTTATTTCCCCAATTATTAAAAAACTAAAGGGTATTAACTTTTGACCTCCCACTCCTAAGTTCCAATAAGTAGATCCGCTTATCTACCAATAAAAAGTATTGAAGTTGAAAACTACAGCATTTTTAATACTCTAAAAGTTGACATCAAACGGAAAATTGAAAATAATTATAAAAAATATGTCATATTATAATCATTGCAATACATTCATCACTCAGCTCAGAATCTAAAAATATATCACGAGTTTAACTTAGAAGATTGTAATAATGTAAAAATAGGGTGTGCTCAATATACATACCTACGTGCATATTATTATGTAGGTAGGTACCTTCAATATTTTTGAACAGTTATTATAACAACTTATGAAGAACTTGTAACCAGTTAAAAAATTAAAAATGCTTATAAGTAGTTAAGTATACAATATATGATACATTTATATGCCTATTAAAATTAAATCATTACTTATTACATTTTAAATGCCAGAATACATTTATATTGTATATAAAATAACCTCCAGACCTATTCATTATAATATGGTCATATAGATAACAAATAATTAGTGTTAATAAAATACAGGATGATAATATACTGTAGTTAACAATATTAAACATTTTATTTTCGACTATAAATATTAATAATACTAGGTACCTATTATTACGTCGTATTTTCAACACTATATTATGTAATTATAATTTATATAAAGATATAAATTACAAACCAAATTCAACTTCATATCAGTTATTATACGTAATTGTCTTCATAATATTAAGTTTGTTCTTTTATTTTTCATTTATACCTATATATATAAAATGTATAACATTTTAACAGTTCAAACATGTAGTTACAATATTCTAAATGTATGTACTTAACTCAAATGGGCAATTGTAAAAGCAAAATAAAGATCAATTAAAAAATTATATATTGTACATTTGTTTATTTCAAATGTTCACTAATATATTATATAACATATTATATAAGTTATTTATACAAATAACAGAATGAAATAATGTACTAATGTTGTAGTGTTTTTATAACTAAATATTTAAATACCTGTTCTTCCTCGTTACTGTAACAAACCATAAGAACACAATATTATGTTATAATATATTATTATACTATATTATGACTGAAAACGGTAAAAATGAATTGAGTAGGAAAGTGGAATTGATGCTACATTACTATATATTAGGTCTAGGTGTATATTATTAATAATATAACTATAATTGTTAAAAGTAATAATGAAAGCTCTGAATTTAAATACATACATAATATATTTATTATCGAGAAAATGTTTATGAGAAAGTTCGTTTACAATATTGTATACAATTTTTAATCGGGACTCAGGACTCTAGTCTATAATAGTACCTATAGTTTGTATCGAATTGACATTCAAACTAAGTGTTTGGGACTTTGGGTTTAAAGTTAGGTATGATCACCGCATATGCGCGATAGAACGCATATGAAGACGTGTGTATTATACATTTTATTTAATGTGACACGTGCGCAGTGACGTGACGAACTTAAAAATGATCCGCATGCAAAGGCTAACAATTTAACAGATCAATTATTCTGATAACAGTTTTGCCAACCCCGCAACATGCTTATATCCAAAATGCACCTCGTGCCAACTTTTGACCTCAGTTTTTCAGGCGCATGCGTGCGAACACGTATATTGGTCAAATATAACTTATATCTATACATATTTTACAACAAAACACAATTATACAAACCTACAGTGATGGGAAAGAACGCATTCATATTGTTAAGAAATTAACTTTAACGTGAACTAAGTTCTTCTTTATTTATGATCTTGAATATTTTTAGTTCGTTCATTGACAAATTAATCTTCATATACCGTAGTTATATTTATAACGTTTAATAAATTTAATTTATATAATAATGATACATTGGAGAAGAAACTCAACAAACTTTAAACTTCTTGCAAGATTTTTTATTACCAAATAAAAAACTTTGCGTACAAATTAAATTTGTTTATCAACGGTTGTCGGATGCGCACCTAATTAAAAATTCGTTCATTCTATATCTAGTATCTATAGTCGTATAGTACCTATCGATAAGAAAATAACAACCAACTAAAAAAACAAATTCAAATTGGATGAGCTTGAACTAGTTCATTTTAAAATCTATAAACTAGAATTTGAACTAGTTCATATTTAATGTCTTGAACTTGAACTAGCTTATTTTTAAAAGAAATTTCCTACCACAGGAAACCTACATAATAACGCACAAGTGCAATAAATTCTTAACTACGGTCGTAGAAATGAATGGAAAATAAGATAGAAGAAAGAAAATAGAATTGACCGTAACCCTCGGAAAATGAGTGACACATTTCGTCAGATAGATGGGGAGTATTTATGTTCGAAAATTACAAGTACTAGAATAATGTATAAAATACAGCGTGCGCTCCGTATATTTAATACAAAGGTATAAAACAAATATAGTAACTCGTTAGAAAGTTCTAACAAGTTGAATATTAAAAACTCCACACGACATGGAAGCAGTATATCAAGAACTCAGTCTCAGTCGGAAAATATTATGATGATATTATTTATATGGATAGACACAGCCGCAGCTCGGCAAAATTTATATCACGGTCTATCAAGTCGGACGACACTTAAAACACTATAATAATGAAACGATATATTATAATATAATATAGTGGTATGCACTTCGACAAAATTCCAGTGAAATTGACCTTGTACCTGTATTTTCGAGCCTATTACTTTTCGACGAAGTTGTTTCCTAGGATAACGGGCATGGTGTAATATTATTATATTATATACATCATCGAAAATTATTCACAGCTTAGTTGTAAGTTCAGTCACCTAAAATCGCAGTAAAATCTTAGTGAAAAGTCACATATTAGAGTTCAAAATAAGAATCTCGGTATACCTACTCGCCCTAAAAAAGATAAAAATGAAATATATAAGTATATCATAAATTTATAATTAAACTTATTTTATTTGAAATGCCATTATACGTTATAAAATAATGATAGGAAATTTTTACTTTTGATCCCCCGAAGTACCAACTAGATTCACTTTTCTATCAGAAAAGATACTGTTGAAGAAAATCTATGCATTTTTACTGTCCTAAAAGGTGATGACACACAAAAATAAAAAATAAAATAAATAAAAAGAAACACAACACATTATCATTGTAAAATCAATACATTCATCGCTCCGCTCAAAATCTAAAATGTATTGCAATATAAAATACTCGAATTACTCGAACTCTAATTATAATTGTATCGTGATACAAGATACAATTTTAAAGATACAATTTAAGATTCGCATTAAGAAACTTGTATCGAAGAAACTACCCAACCCTGGTTAGTGGTTATAGTGTGAATCGTCCGTAAGGTACATATTATTATGCATTGTTTTGAATCAAAAACTTCATATGGGGGGTTTTTACCAAACACAATACAGTAGGATTGGTTGTTTCGCGGTGCCTTTTTTAAAATTATTGAGAGCACATATAGGTATTATTATTATTATTTTATACGCACAATGGCAATTTTCAAATGCAATGTTTTCGCAAATACTATTTCAACCTACCTAGGTACCGTATTACTAAAAGTAAAATAAATTACAATAATAGAAATATAAATATATCATACAATATACTTAGTTACCTATATAAGCTGATTGACAGTCTTGGATCAATTGTTGAGATTATAAATAGCATATTTACATTAATCTAAACGGAAATTTAGTATAAAATATAAAATACCAACTAGTGAGTAATATTGTGTTCTGTGTATAATGAAGCCTATACTAATAGATAGTACCAAAACCTAGTATTATATTTAATTGAAAAATATTTGTTTTTTATTTTTTCTTGTTTGTATTATATTTTGTACCTTGAACTTTGGAACTATCACGTAAATAATGTTGAAATATTGAAAGCCTCCTGTATTCTATACAATGATCATGAATCAGTACCTACACATTAAGCGATGGGCGATAAGGCCTATTATATTAGGATTTATGAAAAACCACTATAACTCATTACCACTCACTTTTTAAATCAATTTCTTTTGTGGTTTTAAGTAACCAGCTACTTGTAAATAATAATTAATTATAATGTATTGAAGTATTTTTATCTGAATTAAAAATATAATATAATTTTTTTTTTCGTCAAGTCTTTCTTTTACACCTTGTATACTAATGAATAATTACCATATTTAATCGTATATTTTTACCTTCTAACAAAATTATTTAATTTTCTAAATTAATATTTATGTATTCCTAATATATATGCACTAAAATACACGTTATATAGGAACTATTTGTAATTCTAATCGTTAAATTATATTTGAATATTTGATTAACTAAAATAAGATTTTTACCTTGTATTGTGTTATTACTTAAGATCTAAGTCTTATGTACTAGGTATATTGTTTCTTAATTTGCTATATAATTATTGTAGTAAGGTCGAAAACCCTGTACTTTTCCCTACCCTTTTCATTACAGACATCAGTGACCACATTTTTGGTCTGAAAGTGCCTACTATGTAGCAAACTGTTTTGAACATATAATTGGTAGGTTACATACATTTGATAGTAAATTTTTCTGATGATGTTCTTTATAATTTCTCTAAACATAAGGTGAACAATCCGGTATTTGCAAAAAAATATTGAGGACATTAATTGCACACTTGTTTTTGACAGAAATTTTCTTTTTAACCTTTTTATAATCATCCATTTTATTCAATTAATTCACAGAAATTATATAATTTTTAAAAAAAATCCATTGTTTTTAGATTAAAATGTTTTTTTAGATGTACCTACTGAATGTTCTGAAGTTCTGAGATGTGAAAACTATATACGGTTCACATTGTACTAACCTACTATAGTCTATAGTACAAACGTACAATCGGTAAGATATCTTAAAAATGGTTTAGCGAATATAACTTTAGAAACATATTTTAAACACTATAATATACTAGTTCAATTATAGATATATTCATAGTTCATTCAGAGTTGTATTTTAAATGTTTTGGCTTATCATTTATTTCAAATTTACAATATATACAGTATATTGGACTATATCATATATCAAGGAGGAGGAAATTGAAAAAAAGTATCCGATAGATTAAAGATACTAGGTGGTATATCCTGTCCAGTGCTTTTCGATCCTAACCAAAATTGTTTCGGTTGTATTGAAACATGCCAACAATAGTAGGTATAGATACTAGTATTAATCCTCACTGCAATTTGATTCAGATTTATGATTATCGTAGTTTTTTGTTTGATGTATTTCTTTTAGAAGATTGATTTTCCATATTAAAATGTACCCATATAATATTATACCCTATATTATTATGACTGGTATATGTTGTATGCATAGTCCATGGATAATAGTCTATAGATAACAAAATGATGAAATTCAATTATTTTACATGGTCAGAAACTTTTGAAAAATGAGAAAGGAAAAAGTGTATGAAGTTTTCCGGCCGTTGTTCATTGCTAATATTAATTATTAATATAATCAATCTTAAATTAACTAGTGAGGGGTAGAGCGATGTTCATGAGTCTTAGTCACTTACCACTGTACGCTAATAAATTTATTACATTTAAAGGAGCACACAACACAAAAAAAAATGTTCTTTAAATTTTTTTTTAAATGTTAAATTATAGTAGTTATTGCTAAATTAAATGATTTGGTGAAAATCCGATGTAAAAAAATAATTACTTAAAGATATATTAAAAAATAGAATAGCCTATCTTATACGTGTAAAAGTTCCTTGCTTCACACAACGATTTAACAATCTAAGAATTTTATTTTTCAACTTTAGTTTAGGTAAAAATGCGGGTATAAATGTGCGATTTTATGTGTTTAAGACGAAGTATCAACAATTTTAATACGTTTAGTTCTTTAAATGTTAATAAATCTTTAAAGTGATATTTTTGTTAAACACGCCGTCATTGCTATTTAAATATAAAATAAAAAACGTTATATTGGAATTCTGATACTTGTATCGTCTAAATACATAAAATTAAAACACAAAAATCACATATTTATACGTTAACTAAATTTCCAAAATAACATTTTTAGATTGGTAAATTGTTGGGTTAAGCGAGGAACTTTTACACGTAGATAGATAAGTACGATGAGCCGGGCTCAATGCCACCACGCGTCTTTTTTAAATTGCTCATAAAGTCATAACTTATTGAATAATGCGAGTAAAAACGTATAACCTAAGCCATTATTCTTAGAACTGAATATTATTTCAAATTAAAAAAAACTTTTTTTTGTGTTGTGTGCTTCTTTAATAATATTGTAGAAGCTAATTAAAGTCTCTCCAGAATATTTTCTAGAGAGCTGCTACTTCAAACGATATAAGTTTCACATTCGTTCATTCTAAAACTCATAAACTCAAGATTTCGTATACTGCAGCGCAGATCAACATAGAAAAAACTGGGAAAAAACTTCATCGACTTAAAGTAGGTACCTATATCCCAGCGCTATTCAATTTAAAAGGTTAGATCAGACGATTACAATAAAATCTATCACCCTTTTATTATTAATTTAAAACCATCACAAAATAATAAACTAGTGTTACAATGGTCACTTATCGCAAGACTGGGCTAAGCTATTTTTAACTTATTAACTTAACTTACTAGTTCCCTGTTGTAGTAAGTTAATTTTGAATTTTCATATTATCCAAATATTATTTATATAAGTTATAAGTTCGTAGAATATAGAAAATATTATTAGAAAAAAAGATATATTTACAAAGATTTTCGTACATATTTTTATTAATAAAAACTAATATGTCGTATAAATTAGGTGTTAATTAATAATAATATAGGGGTAACAATGTAACATAATATTTATTTAGTCGCCCGTATAAAGACATCAATAGATACGAGCCCAAGAAGCCCCGATTCATAATACCAACTTAATACTAATTATTAAATAGGTACTCATTAGTTATTACTTATTAGTTATTGTTTATTAATATTTAATATCTACAAATTATTAAAGTATGATAATCGTGAATTATGACCATTTAGATTTATACATTATATTTTATATTATAATTGTATTACAAAAATAGTAGGTAACTAGTACCACACATACACACACGACACACACGTTTTATAGCTCCACGTTTCAAAAGCAGAAAATGAAATATTACAGTAAATAAAATATAATATCGTTATGTAACATATTTTGGAGTTTCAATGACATTAGTATATACAGTGTGTTCACGGAAACAGAGAACACTTTATTACTCATTACCCTGTAAACATTTTTCAATTCTGTTTGTGGGACATTCAACAAGACTAATGGATCATAGATTCGGACATTCCTATAACTTAAATTTTTTTTAATTGTGTATATTGCGCGTTTTTTTGAATGGTAACCCCTATTTTGAATATTATAATTTTTGGATTGATCGAGTTTTTTTAAGTATTTTTGATCCATCAAGTTGTATTCTAAACCTAAAATTGACGGAATTATTTTTTTAATTGTACGTACCTATAGTTTACTTTTCACGACTATGATACAAATTATTATAAAAACATGAACTTTTAGAAAAGACCTATCATTAATCATTCGTTATTAAACTAATCATTGCATGGGCGAGTAATAATGATTGCAATAATGAGCAAGGACTGGCAACAAAGAAAAAGTGCTTGCAATAACGACCTGCAAGGAGTCCAGTGTTGTGCTTTAGATAAATTTATCTAGATAAAAACTTCATATCTTTATCTTATCTAGATAAAAAATAAAATTGACATCTAATTTTTATCTAGATAAAAATTATAGCAATCTAGATAAATGTATCTAGATATTTCACAAAATCCATATCTAATAATTAGTAATAACTATTTTACAATATTATCATTCAATATAAAATAGATAACTTAATAAGAAATCTCATTTGTATTATTTGCAAAAATTGATTCTAAAATAGTTTTACATAGCATTTATTAGTAATTATGAATAATGTACAGATATAAACTACTATTATAGTATCTTATAAGTTATAACTGTTGAATAATGGCGATTTATTATGTCAATATGTATAGGAGATGCGAATTATTTGTATAATTTTATAATATGGCCATACGGGGAAGTCTCATGTCCGTATAAGATTTATTATTTTACGAACGCCGAAAGAGCCTTTACAAAAATTAAAACTAGAGATACCCCTCCATACATAGAGTATACTCTATGCCCCATAGGTCTTACGGGTAAACAGGGTTTAACATCATGTTGGTTTACGGGCTCGTTCCCTATGTTCAGACTTTAGATCATAGGTAAACGTAAGCCAAATATTATATTATTATATTATATAAAAATATATTTAAATATATATATTATTCATATATTCTGTGTAAAAACTATGGAATATAGCAGTGTTTCTCAACCTGGGGGTCGCCAACTTATTATTTAGGGTCGCGTACGAATTAAAATTGTGTGTATTACCTATATTTATCTGTAAATATTTGGTATACATTTTGTTGATTAAAAATAATTATAATATTATATATTGTATAATTATATATAGTATTATATTTTATGCTGTGTACAATGCACAGTAATTTCCGTATTGATTAATAGTATTTAAAAAAAATATATGTAGGGGGTCGCTATAAAATTAAAATTCAAAAAGGGGGTCGCCCGAGGGGTCGCCACAGTAAAAAGGTTGAGAAACACTGGAATATAGCATTTGTGTAAT
>NC_042494.1:85162124-85185195 GCF_005508785.2 Acyrthosiphon pisum
GCTCGTCGTTGAATTTCTAGCTCACCGTTGAAATCCTTGCTAGCTGTTGTATGTCTTGCACCAGGTTGAATGTCCTTGATCCCTATTGCAAGTATACATAATGCATCCTGTTAAGTCATTGCTCGACATTGCAAGTTTTTGCTGGCTGTTACAAGTCATTGCTAGCGGTTGCAAATCCTAGCTTTTGTATGTTCTTGCAACCGGTTGAATGTCCTTGGTCCCTGTGGAAAGGACAGAATGCATCCTGTTGCAAGTCCTTGCTCACCTATGCTATTATTAGTTTAATAACGAATGATTACTGATAGGTCTTTTCCAAAAGTTCATGTTTTTATAATAATTTTTATCATGGTAGTAAAAAGGAAACAACACTTACAAATGATACAATTAAAAAAAAATTGTAATTTTATCATTTATTATTACCTAGATCTAATTCCGCCAATTTGGGGTTTAGAATACAAGTTGATAGATCAAAATTACTTGGGAAAAATAGATCAACCCAAAAATAATATTCAAAACAGGGGTCACCATTAAAAAAAAATGAAGTTGTATTGCGCATGCGCAAAATACATGTGTTAAAAACATTTTAACCTATAGGAATTTATGATCCATAAGTCTAGTTGAATGTCCCACAAATAGAACTGAAAAATATTAATAGGGTAATAAGTGATAAAGTATTCCCTGTTTTCGTGAACTGTATATATTATACACCTATTATACGTAGGCGTATTCGCGTGGACAATCTTTAAAAACAATGTTCTCTTTGACTATGAATTGTACTTGATTTCTTAACTAGCAAACCATGAAAATTATAAACATTTCTGGCGTATTTGAGAAAAAAAGCAAACAAACAATAGCAGACGCTTGTCGACAATACATTCACTGTGTGTGTTTTGAGTTATAACAATATAATCACCTTACTAACAAACACAGTTCCAATGAATATGTATAGTAAAAAAAATCACTATCCCGACACTTGTTACGCAACTTGTAGAGGGTGTTAAAATTGGTGCGGAACAGTGTGAAGTATTATTTATTTGATATTTAGTTATTAATATATAAAGCAAAGACGAACAGTCACATTTGAAAACTGAAACATTGAACCGAACTTTAACCACTTTAATAGTTTATTGTTCATAAAAAAAAACATTAATAATAAAAATGCTGTACAGTAGGTTACAAGTGGGTCACTGTAATGGATGGTGTTAAATTTGAATTCAATGATATAATATCATTGTATAAGAAAAACGATTGTGAGCGAAAACGTCAGTCAGCCTATGATATTACTAAGTATATATTTGATATTATTGTGAATAAAGTAATTTATTTACATATTTACGTAGAACCGTGTTTTAAATTTTCAATCCTTAGCTATTAAAGTTGAACATTTTATACATTTTTAACTACAAAATAATTATTACATTTTGTCAAAATTCAAACTTAAAATGCTTATAAAAAAAAAATTGTGTCTATGTATTTTTAATATTTTTCAACTGCTATTGTAATAATATATCAGGCCCCTTGTATTCAATTTTCATTCATTTTCACCCAACAAATAAAATTTTATTGACAATTATAGAAAAAAAAACTTGAAAACAGACAATGTCCGTAAAAGTTCAAAAAGAGTCAAATTATTTTCAAAAATGTATGGTGATTAGGAAATGGAAATATAAACATTCAGTGAAATTTTTATGTATCTACATTCTACAGTATTTGTTTTTTAATTATAACAAAATAACAAAATCGCTACATTTCATATACCTACAGTAATTTTGTTTTAGAGTTGCACCAAAAACAAAAATCGATTTTCTCGAAACCAGATTTTGCGAAAAAATTCCCGTTTTTTTTTTGCTAGTGGTGAGCTATAATTTTCAGTGATTTTGACGTATCAACAATTAATTAAGATCGATTTTATTTCAAGATCAAACAGCTTCCCTTCCATTGATGTCAGTAGAAAATGAGTTGCTTAGAAAAGTATTGCTTGGATAATATTATACAAAAGTTTGTGAATAAAAAAATAAGAAAAAAAGGTGGGCAAGTGGCTGTCGCTCTGCTATAGAGTAAGTTACAAGTGTGTCACTGTAATAGATTGTGTCAAATTTTAAGGCAATGATATTATAATATCATTGTATACGAAAAAAGATTCTTAGCGGAGATGGTTTGTCAGCCTACCTAGTAATTTATATTATATTTATATTTTATATTGTTACTATATTATTAATACAATAGCCGGTTAAGTTATTAATTATTATTACCATTTGTTTACTATCATATTTGTAAGTAAATAAAATAATAATATACTTTAAAAGTTTCAAGTGCACACAAATAATATTTTAAAATATAAAACAAACCTAAAATCGTTTTTCTTTGTTTAAATATCAAATTTCGTCCAAATTTTTGAGTTTTTGAGACTTTTTGATTACAAAATAACCTAATTACGTGAAATTTTGTTTTAACATTTAAATCCTAAGATATACAACTAAAACATTTTATCAATTTTTTACTACAAAATCATCTTTAAATTTTAAATTTGATAAATGTTGTTAAAAATAGATACTTAAAAAAAAATTGTTCATATATATTTTTAATATTTTTCAGCTGCTATTGAAACAGCAGCCCTATATTACATTTTCATGAATTTTGACCAAACAAATAAACTTTAATTGACATTTATAGAAAAAAAAAAAATTAAAAATGACTGTAATGAGCGCAAAACAAGTTAAAATATTGAGTATAGGAGTTTATTAAATAAACATATGATATAATTTTCATGTGTCTATTGTTATCCGTTTTTAAATTGTAACAATATAAGAAAATCGCCATATGAGAAATCCAGTGAATATCCAATGTTGTAAAAATTCGAACTTCAAACTCTCATAAAAATTAAATTTGACTTTCTTCTAGAATTTTTTTTTTTATAAAGGTTGACAAACTTATAACTTATAAGGAATCTTGTATTAAATATTAAAATCTTAAATTTAAAAAGAAAAGTTTTTATGAATTCTAAACTTGCTTATAAACATATTTTAACTAAATATTTTTCAACTGTTATAGTAGAAATATTAAGTATTATATATAAATCATATGTACATTATTTTACAACAGTAAAATTACTACATAAAACAACTTTCTTTTTAAAAAGTCGAATCTCAAAAAAATGTATTGTTAACTGGTTAGACACTCAATTAAACCAGTATTTTATGTATATTATATATATTTTATTATAGCTGTACAGAAACTCTAACATACATTTTTTTTTTTTTTTTTTATATTTGTTCGATTATTATATTAATTACTAGATTTTGTAACTTTCTACCATCATCACAAGCTTGCTTACAGATGGTAGATAGATTCATCTTATTATATTATTGTAAACTTGTTCTTTTGAGCTATGTATAATTTATAATAAATGCATTTCTTTAAAAAAATTAAAAATATATCGAATAGGTATAAGTGTTTAAAACTTTAAAATGTTGAGCAAAGCTATACAATAATGTCTTTTGTTCTTATTTATAATACCTTAACGAGTGGTGAGGTTTTTTCTATTATTTTCGATAAATAATTTTTTTGGGGTTTTGTATAACTGAAACCTTGAAAATGTTATACTAGGTTCCACATAAGTTGTTAAGAATGAAATTTTAAAAAAAAGTTGAGTGTCAAACCACCATAATTTTATATGGTCGTCTGAAGTTATTTTTGACGAAATTCATTAAAAACTGCGATAATTTGCAAATTAATTTTCAGTTTGAAACTAATAAGTTTTATTTTCATAGCTAATATTTGAAAAATTAATAGAAGATTTCTCATAACTTTATCTACCTTAAAAAAAAAAAAGTACAGCAGAGATTTCCCTGGATCTTTATTTTCATTTAACACTTTTAAATTCAATTTCAAATTTCAACCAAGTTAAATGTTGCATAAGCATTTTGCTTTAATTTTAAACGTTTTTTGAAAAAAAAATTTTAGCCATCCATTGTGTAGGTAAAATATGATTTACCTATTTGAATTTATTTTACATTGTCCTTCATCTATTGCAGGTCTTCTCGTTACATCCTATATACATTAAATCAATGTTTGTCACAATGTCAATAGGTAGGTAGATATAGGTATTATTTTTTTTATCATTAAATAATATTTATCAGTCTAACGTCCATGCGTCTATCCTAATGAAGTTTTTACGTTTTAGTGAAATTCACAAATTAGATTTTAGGTATAGGTACTTACGGGTACTTATACATAATTACTATAACATATTGGGGAGTATATCTTAATTCATGAATAAAACGTGGTGATCGGAAAAAAAATCCCCAAATCTATACCAAACTGTTGGATACAGCTGTAAAAGTGTAAAAAATAATAATGAATGGGTAATAATTAAACAATTAGAAAAAAAATTTTTCCTAGTTTCATAAAATGTATAGTAATTCATCGTGACAGTAATGTTAATATTTTATAAAACTAATATAAATATAGGTTTACATGAAAATGTATGTTAAATATTTTTTTAATAAGACTTTTAGTCATACACTTTCAAGTACCTGTTTGTTATCTTGACGTGTAAAATACAAATTAATTTTTAAATAGTAATATTGGCAGCTACTTTCTTGTAACACGTATTATTAGCTTATTATACGAAATGAGTATGGATTGTTTAATTCAAATAGAGAAAAAAAAATATTTGTAATATATTTTACTTTCTTGATTTTTAATCAAGTAAGTATGGTAATTGAAATAAAAAAATGTCTGAATTTTTAAAACTTCAAGAATTTGTGTTAAATAGGAAAATAATAAAAATGTAATACAGTAATAATGAGTAGGTGGGTAATTAAGCTAGCTTTAATATAAAATATTAATGAGAGAGATCCGATATCACACAATAGTGGTATAACAATTTGAATCCACAAAAACGTCGGCGTAAACAGTCCCAAAATTTATATTTTTAACTTTTCTTCTAAACTATGATAGCTAGGAAGTTGGTTGATAGCTCATAGAAAAGGGATTATCAAATAGATACAAAATGTGAAATTAAAAATTTTTAAAAAAAATTATTTAATTTTTCACGGTTAAGAAAATAGTTATTTTTGGGGTCTTGTTAAATTCACATTGAATAAGAGAAGTGCAGTGAAGATTTTTAGAACTTTATCTTCAATTGTTAATTCAGTACAAATCTGTATACTTGAAAAAAATCATAACACACACTTCTCAAATATTGGTTAATAGCTCATATAGAAGTAGCTTTAATTATGAATAAAAATATATTTATTTTTTATTTTATTTTATTTACCCGTTTAACATTACATTAAGCCTGGTACAGCTGATGTGATCACACAAATTAGATTATTTTATTAATTTATTATTATAAAATATTAGATTATTTTTTTTTTTTTTTTTTTTATTAATCTATATAAGATTGTAAAGGGTTGGATTTAAAAAATTAGAAATGTGCAATTTAAAAACTTTAAATTTAATAATAATTTTTTTTTTGTATTAATGTAAAAACTATTTTATTTATATTGTAAAATATAATATAATATGGTAGGTCACAAGTAAAAATTATGGTACCTAGTTGTTTGTTGTTATTGTATATTGCACAAATGCCGTTCAATACCAATGAAATAAATCTAAATTATATTTTGAACATTTTTTAACAGAATATTAGGTCTATAAATTAATAGTACTTTTGGACAATTATCTGAGTGATAAGTACTTAGATACTGTAAATCTGCAATAGATGGTCTACCCTTGGTTGACCGCATACTCTAGTAGCCTCTTTAATCTTTATAAAATCTCATTACTAAATAATGTTGGCACAGCATTCATTGTAAGACCCTTCCTAACATTTGGATTCAAACACATATTATCTTTACATACCAGATAGGTACCTGATAACATTTTTGTAAAACAGCAGGATTTTTGTTCAACAAAATGTTTTTTCTGGCAAATTAGTACCACAAAAATTATTATTAAACGCATTATGCCTACTTATCTACTTCTGAAATTTATATAATAAACTCACCTCAATGGTTCAGTGAAGTAACTCAAGTTTTTGATTTTTAGTTTTTTTAACCCGACTGTTTAAACATGATGTCTGCCATAATTTAAGATAATTTATATTATAATATCTTAAATTGTGATGTCTATATAATAGCTTTGTTAATTTTAAAAACTTCATGTTAACACTATATTGTACAAGTGCTTCAACATTTTTTACAACAGTCAACAATCTATCTTAAGCCTTGGTACGTGAGTCTGATCGAGTAATCTATGGTAAACCCTCTTATTCAAAGCGACTAGAGCGCTCCTGTAAATGTCTATCGCCAATAGTTTTTAAAATATTCATATTAGGTACCATAGACATATTTATATATTATATTATGTCTATGTTAGGTATACAATTCGTTATCAAGTTTAATAAATAAAACAAGCAAAATTACTTTATACCTATTAAATTCAAACCAATTATATTCAATCTACTATATTCTACTATAATCTGATATCTTCTCGATAAATTAATTTGCAATTAATAATTTCTTTAAAGTACAATTTTGGTTTAATCATATTTTAATAAAATACATACATATTATTACATACAGTTAATAAATTTCTAAAAATTAAAAATCTAGAAAGTTTACGTGCCGATCCCTGACTTGGCAAGCGTTTTTTAATTAGATAGGATTTTTAGTTAAGTAATCCAAAGGATAAAAAATGATTTTTATGTTTGACAATAGGTTAATAATTAATTGAAAGAATATTAATTACAAAAAATAATAAAAACTAATACCTACCGTACAATTTATAACATAAACATAATGCTATACAAACGCGAGACGTGAACAACGGATGCCAATTAATGAGTAATAGCGTCATCAACCACTGTTGTCAACACGTTATTTTATAATTATTTTCTATATAAATATATCGGTAATTAGTGTTTTCTTTAATTGACTTTTGCAAGTGCTCAATCACAGCAAGCCCAGTCCCTATTATTAACAAAACGATAGATTTATTCTATATAAAAGTTCGAAACGCATACTATCCGTGTGCCCACCGAATTCACCACAAATCGAATTAGTTAATTACTTTTAAAATAAATTATAATATTATATTTAAACGATAGGTATTTCGGAGAATAGCATGGTGTGTGGAGAAAATCTGATTCCTCGGGTTATTTCAAGTAAAAATGAATTGAAATTTCGTTTAAGGATAATTCGCAGATACCTACGTTGGTATATTATGTAAGAATATGATAATACAACAACAATGTATGTGCGTAGGTACAATAGTTGATAGATACTTAGGTAATAATAATTCTAAGGACCCGAGGCAGACGACTTGTAACATATGCATATTTGTTTTACTTAATCACAAAAAAGCAGAGTAAGAATATGTTTTATGATAACACAAAGCTAATTTTTTACAATTTTAATATGCGTATAAATGTATATTTTGAGGTTTTTATTCTAATAGCCATTTGAACATATTCCTCGAATGTTATTCTTTTTTATATATATTTTAATAAATTAGGTAATAATTAGGTAATAGTACAACCAAATCATACAAAAATAAATAACTTCTAAATACTAATAAATACTATCAAATTATTTTTGTCAGTTACATTAATTTTTAATTTTTATCATAATAATAATATGGTGTTGACTGTGAGAACGTCAAGGGTTTCTTGGAAGCGCTTGAGGTTGGACTATTATTTATTATTTTAATTAATTTTCTGTTTATTAATTTTATTTCAAAAATCAAGATGGATAATGTCACGGCACAAAATAATAAATATGACCAATACGGCAATACGTCGCGGCATGCGATATACAGGCATCCGAACATCCAATATAATATTATTCACACTTCACATTCAGTGT
Source organism: Acyrthosiphon pisum (assembly GCF_005508785.2). NCBI lineage: Eukaryota > Metazoa > Arthropoda > Insecta > Hemiptera > Aphididae > Acyrthosiphon > Acyrthosiphon pisum. The sequence goes on from NC_042494.1 coordinate 85,169,996, forward strand.
TTCTAAACAGCAATTACCTACTCGTTCTGATTGATTTTATTTTTGTAGTTATTCAGTAAGGAAAGGGTTCATTAGGACTAAAAGTTATTTTATTCATTTGGCATATAATTATGTAAGAAATTGTTTTTGTTATTTTTTTTATTTATTTATTATTAATATACAGAGCAAAACTATTTACAATATGTCTACAAATATGACAGTCATAATATAGAGCATTTTGATAAATTTAAATAAGAGTAAACATGTATATGCAATTGTAAATTAATTATGTATAAATTTTAGATATTTTAAAATTAAATCGCTAGAAAAAAATTGTATTGTATGTAATATAGTTTTCAATTCTTTAAGTGCTTGCATATTTAGTTCTTTTTTAGAGCTACAAGTCATCTGCCCTAGACTAATAAGTAAAAACCAAATTTTTAACAAAATATTATTTATTTTCGTTTATTTTAAACACCGATTTCGATGTACATCAACAATGAGTAATGACATTCATCAACCACTGAGCCACACACTAATCAGTTGAACGGTCCAACCTAAAATAAGCCAGCCAAGACGTATTCTCGACTCGCGCGTCATATGTTTCGAAGAGCTGATAAGAAACAAAGAATCTACCTTCGTGATTGCGAGTGGATGATATCGACTATCAAGTTTTACCAAATGCCGACAGCTGTAGATAATATTATAATATTATGTTATGTACTTTATAATCAAAGGTACTACCTATGTAATATGATTAACAAAAGGACCGTCCCTAATAAACGTATATCTATATTACATGATGTAATGTTAACGTTCAAACGTTTCCATTCTCTAATCACTCACTATTTGAACGCGGCGGAGGCACAAAACCATAGACATAAATTATATTTAAATATATATAAATATATTATATTATTATATTAAATAACACATTATTAATATGCCTACGGCAAAAACGAAACGATTTCACCGTCGTCGGTAGATAAGACCCGAACAAAATGATAGGTACATTTGAAAATTTCTCATAAATTATCGTTATACACATTTTACGTTACCTTAATAGCACCTGTCGGTTGTAAATGCGGAGCGAGTTGTCAAAATTTCTCATCTTCATTTTTCGTTCAGTCATTGTACATTAAATAGGAAAAAAACCGTTGAAAAAAAAAAAATTTAAAAAAAAATCACATATGATATAATTTGAATTGTAACGATATAGTCTCGGCGGGGCTTGAGTAATTGAGTGTTGTCAGGAGGCAAAACTAAATAGAATTAGAAAAAATCGTTGTTGACGTGAAAACGTCGAATATGTAACACGAACGGCCGGATAAAGACGATGCGTATCGCTACACCGACGGTTCGGCACAACGCCACAACGGAACGCTCCGAGATCACACGTAAATACTAAATCGGCGGGAAGCCGAACACAACAGCAGGACCGGGGTGGTGATCAGCTGAAGGGATGTCGTCCAGACAGAAACCGCAGTCCGCCGCCGCCGTATCCCCACCCAAACATGCACGCGCGCTGGCGGCTAACACGGGCGCTCTCTCGCACCACTACGAATGACGCAGTACGCATCAGTATTTTTGACCATGGTACTGCACAGGTCGCCGCCGATACGGCGCTGGTAGCAGCTGCTCGTTGAGGTGAATAACAATAACAATAATAAATGAGAATTTAGTATCCAGGAATACCTATAGTATGAGTTGTTCAGCTGTACCTACCGATAATAGTAGTATAATAATATGTAAAGTTGTTATTGTCGTTTCACGTTTTTTTCGGTCACAATCGAATATCGATCTGTTGGCCCAACGCGACGCGTAATCGCGCTCGAGTTTCCTTACATACGCTAACCACGCGTCCACGCCGGCCGTGTACGATATGATATTATAATATATACGTTTAGTCGCCGTCATCAAATAGTATAAAACAGGGGTGACCAAACTTTTTTTGGTCTACTGAGGATATATTTTTTTCTTTTGGGATCGACTCTTGTATAAAATATTTTATATTAATAGCAAACATACTTATATAAATAATAAAATTAAAGGGTAAAGTTATCTAAAATGAGTGTTTCACATTAAATTTCTAAATAATTTAAAAATGTATTAACATTATACTGTTGATGTAGAAGCGTGTCGTTTCCATAATATAATGGCAAGATAATTATTATAATCTCGGTAATAGTCGCTAATTGCTAATCGAAGACGCTGCTTTAAATAATAATCAGAAATTAGAAAGTATAGTTCGGTACCTATTGGCTATTCAGTTTTTATAACTTCAATATGAGTAAATAACATTTCACAGGGTAATCCGAAATATGTATAAATAACCTTATCAACTAAATGACAAAAGTATAACAATAATTAATACATTTAACAAAGGAAACGACTTAGAAATCGTCGAAGACCGTTTGGCCACCACTGGTCTATAATATTGTCTGGATTATATTATAATATAATGGTATGTCGTTCCTGCCGACAGTTTCGTAGAAAATCTATCATCCAATCGCGTCTTAATACTTAATACACTTTTATAATAATAATGATAGTATAATATTATGGCATAATATTATAAAGTTTTGTAATATTATATATAATAATATGAGCTACGTAGTATTACATTTTCGTTTTAATTTGAATCGAACGTTAAACGCAAGATTCATTATCGTAAATCGCAGTATGGTATAAATGTGTCACGCGTAAGCGTTATTATCATCGCCCTTGAAGCTTTTATAAAAATGTTAATATCTTTTTAGAATTATATATTTGAAACGAACAATATTCTTGCGTTCGATAAACTTGTTATTGCTTACATTTTGTTGATAGATATCTCATTTCCGTCCGTTTCTAGTTCTACGAACAATGACCGTATCTATTGTATCGTTTTTCTTTATTTTTCAACCTTTGAACATCGTGGCTTGTGGAGTCACGTTTATTTTTCATGGTGTACTTTTTAAATATCTATATACACGTGTATCCAGATCTCAGAATCAAAAACATGATTTTAAAAACCTGTTATTCATCTTTAGAAACGTGGGTTGTACCTTAGTGTCTTAGTCCGCGGTAGGACTTCTTATACTAATATTATTATTACCAGCACTCGTATGTTATTTTTCCATACAGAACATTTTCTATTCAATTGTTCAAAAAAACTTTAAATACAAAATTATATCTTGGTAAATTAATTTACAACCAGTATTATTATAAAATATTCACTCATTGATCTGTGAATAAATGTATAATATTAGTCATGAAATATTTTGTTCACTCGAGAATAAAATAATAAGTGAATCAATCGATTTTAAGTTAAATTATTTGCAAATAGGTAGTTCACAAAAAAGAGTATTTTTAGATATTTCTTAGGTACGTCATGTTAGGAAATAGGTATTTAAAATAAGGACATTGATTGAAGAAAAAACTTAACATGCTTATAATGTATGAAGTTCTAAAATTAGTATATTATTATAGTAAAAAATTATTATAAAAATTATATATATAAATATATTTTATGAGAATTATTATTTACATTTATTAATAAATTAAAAAAGTGTATACTGTACATTAAATGTTGTAATAAATTATTGAAGATATATTAACAATTTATGACAAATGCAAACAAAATGAACATTCTTTCTCCATGATAACAATTAACATTTCGAAATAATAGTTAAAATAATATGTTTTTTAATTGTATACATTTGTAATTAGGCAATTTCTTATCTTAAAATTAATACTTATAATTAGGTTAAACATAATTAAATTAAACAAATTATAAAATCCAATTTTGAACACAGCATAGAGGTTAGCATTCTTCAAATACAATTAAATAACTGAAACAATAAGGTAAACATTTATTTTAAATATCGAAATAGATTAAAATATTAAAATCGGAAATCGTTATATGTGTACACTGGAAGAATAATTATTCTAAAGTGCTATATTAATATATTATTATAACATATAATACAAAAATGAATAAATAACAACTAAAACATAAATGTCACATAATTACAACGAGTATTTAATTATGAATCATTTCGTAATTAAATGTACGTGTTAACATTTAACATGCAAAATACAATAGTTATTACATCTTATATTATAATATTATAATATGTTGGGGCACACATAATATGTGTACAATATGATATTATGTATATTATACAGTAGTTATCAAATTAATTACCAGTACCTACTAGTAATAAGACATGTTTTTTTGAAAGAGAATATTATACAAATCCACAAAATTATTTACTTCGTTATAGTTTTCACTTTTGAATGCTATAAGGTATCTACCTACATAAATAATTGTTAAAATAAGTTATTATTTATTAATATGTGCTTACTTTAATAATAAATTGTCATTCAAAGAACAAAATTACGAAATACTATAAAAAATTTAAAGAAGGTATTTTCTCTTTAATAACTATAACCTACCTACCACAATACCCGGTACAATAACCCAGGGTTTCCAAACTTTTTTAATTAAAGCATCTCTAAAAATAAAAATAAATAATCTCGCCTACCATGAATTACAATTTTGTATTATTTTTATGACAAAAATCAATAGTACCTATTTAGTTTTAGTTTTAAGTATTACAAAATATTTTCATTTTTATTAAAAAAAACGAATGTTAAGTATTAACACATTATAATGAACATTTTTGGACAATATATATATATTTATACAATAATATGATATATTGGTCATTACTTATTAGTCATTATGGCTCGAGAATATTCGGATCATACGATAACGTCAGGTTTTCATCAGATAACGTATCGACTAATTTGTCATTGATCTAAAAATATAAATATTTACCGTGGGACTCCCAAATGAGGCGCGCCTCACAGTTTGGGAACTGTTGCAATAACCTATTTTTGTAATAATGCAGTATGTCGAGTGAAATATTTAATATTATTACATATTTTAATAGAATAAAAATATAATTAAAGGCTTCTAATTTTATTGGAGTATGAATATTTCAATGGCTTAGTGTATAGTAAATAAACGATATTGTAGTTATCAATTTAATTTTAAAATATTTATTACGTAATGCATTTATATTTTTGTACTTTTGTAGTTTGTACATTGTACCTATTCCTCTGCATCAAACAAGTAGATTAGGTTAAGTACCTATTTGCTAAATACCAATACTGTTTAGCCTAAATCAACATTCGTATTATTTTCTTCAAATTCATTATATTTCAATGTTACTAATTTATGTTCGACTCGTTCCCAGAAGCTAGGTTGCAACTGTCTTTTCTGAGACCACATACAAATGAAAGGTTGAAGACTGTTATTGATACATTTTATAAATAGTGTATAATATATTATATATTATATTATATTATATATTATTATATATTATATTATATATTAATGTAAATATGTCAATTTGAGAATGAATAGTAATAGAAAAGTGTCTACATTTAAGAACACTTTTCAATTTTCATTAACAAACTAACAAATTTTTTAGTTTAAACCTGAAGATTTAAAAGTAACAGTGTATTATAAAATCTTAGACATGTAAGGTATATTAATAAATTGGTTAAATTTTGTTGTTTTAACTATCAAAGTTAATTTATTTCAACATTCAGAAACAAATAGCATATTCATTTTGAATAGAAAACACATTATTAAAAAGAAAGGTTAGGTACAAATAAAATCTATAAAAGCTGGAAAGAAGACTGTACAAATTGAAGGTTCAATCAGGAAAGCCTTGATATGATAAATGCAGTTAGAATGATATAATATTAATAATTTCACCAAACCAACCTTTATGAAATATTACAACATTTATTCAAAATCTCATGAAGAACCTATTGGTGATATTAGCATTTTTAAAAGTATACAAAGTGTTCCAAGTGGTAAATTAGGAAAATTAGCATATAATTTGATAGATTCTTTTAAAATCAAATCAAAAGGACTAAATAGATTTTGCATCTACAGGTTAGGCTAGGTACCTTTCAATAGTTATAGGTGCTGTGAGAGTCTTCTTACTTTCTTAAATAAATATAGTAAATAAATAACTTAGAAATACAATGTACTTAGAAGGACAGGTATCACAGATCACACCTATTATTGTAATTTTCACAAGAAAATAATTCAATAGAAATTAACACCGAGAAATTAATTAAACAGTTCAAAACCATGAATACTGGAGAACGAAAATAGCGTGATAAGTTAAGTTTTTTTTTGATTCAAATTTCATTATTTATGCATAAACGTACGAATGTTTAAGTTCCAGTGTAATATTTTGAACCAATTAATGATTAAAGATGTATAATTTGCTAAAAAATGTATGTTTCTTAAAATAAAAAGTATTTCAACGGGTATAATAATTTGTACTGCAACTACGTTTGTACACATAAACGGCTATACTCGTACATCTATACTATAAGAATCTAGTTGCACTAGATACCATGGCTATAGATAATATGGTTGCGAAACAAACAGTGAAGAACAAAACAATTTTACACAGGAACGCTCATCATCGAATCGCGGTAAAAAAGTTCCGATAAAAATGAATGAAAATATATCAAAGTATTCTTCGGGGAACGTTTGATACCACTTCCAGGAAAATTTGAGCAGGTAAATCGTTTGTTAGTTTAGCTTTTTCCACCATTAGATTTTTTTTTAGTCGCAGAAATAAGATTTTCATTTGCTTCATGCACATGATCGTTATTTACAGAAACCAAAGTTGGCTTAGTTATGTTTAAATCAGTTTTTAAAAAACATGGACATTTCATAGAGCTGTTTTTTGAACACCTCCAACGAAGAAAATTAAAGCATTCTGTGGAAATTGTACAAAAATCCCTTATGTGCAACCTGAGGGTATTTTTTGTTAGAATTAATTAACTCCAACTCCATTTTTTAATTTTAAACTTACTTATAAACTGCGAAAAAATATGAAATTTAAAAACAAACGTATAAACGATACGGTACAATACGATAATATACGATGTCAACCAAAAGACTGGTAACAGTCTATCATTACCTCTATATTATCATGACTGTGTCTGATGTTCGGAAATGGGAATTTTCTAGTGTACCAATTAATATAGGATCAAAATATACGGCTTATGATAGTTATTATGGTAGATGACAACTAACAAACTATAGAACTGTACAAGTACCTACAAGAATAAGATTTTCGGTAATTTTTTCGCAATACTTTTTTTTCGGGACTTTTTTTCCGATTACCCACATCAGCATAATATAGCGCTATACAATTTGATAACCTTCTTATAATAGCATTATATAAGAATGAAGAACTAGTGAGCGCTATGAATTTTTTGAAACATTAACTTAAGTAACCATGGTCTGTACGACAGGTTTTTGGTTTGCCGCTAGGGTTCACTACAATCTAGTTCTACGGGGATCCTTATCGCATGACATATTGTCATATTAAATGGTCCATGTAGGTATTTTTAAGTAATTTAATATTGGAATTGTCAGTTGTGCAACCAGTGTATCTACAACCGTATTTACAGCACAGAACAATTTTATAGTAGGGCACTATAGATACAGACATAACAAATTATATAGGATGATACCTTACAGCATTTTGATACGCATCCTCCGCTCTTTACTTCGCATATATCGTAGTTATCCACTTCTTATTTGCTGTCAATCATATATATACATATATGACATAGAACAAAATAAACCAATGAGAAGTGGAGAACCACAATATAGGCCGGAGTATTTTTATGCACGTACGCGTGAACATATGTAGTGAAAACCCACCTTACTACAAGTTTATTTATAATTCGTTTAATTTGTTTGAAACATGCAAGGAATATTCATGAATTAATTATAATAATAATAATATATGTATTTTACCTATATTTTAATTATATTAATGTTCAATGTTTACTGAAGCAATTGAACTTAATATAACTTGAGCTTCTCTGGAAGTGTTTATCATTGTAACTGTAAGTTCAGATGATTGTTGTGCTTGTTGAAACATCTGTTGGCCTGAAGTAAATTTTTTTTTTTTTTTAGGCGGTTCGTCTTGTATATCTTGGTGTTTTGGTTTTATTCTGCTTCGTTGTTTCATATAATTGTTGATATTTTCAGACAAATATATTATGCTTTCTGAACGACTCTTGTTGTCATATGATAATATTTTAAACAACTTCTGAATATCTGGGACATATGACCATTCCAAAAGAGTATGAATACTCTTATATTCAATCATTCTTTTAAAATCATTATATAAAATATATTCAACCAAAATAAGACCATAATAAAAACAATTATTCCACGCCATAGGGAGCCATTCCATTAATATTGGATTAATACAAGACAACAAACACCTTTTAATAAAATCTACAAAACTAAAGAAACTATAATACAGTTCATCTATTGACAAATAATAAGTATTAACAGATTTATGAAATAAAAGGTTCAAAAATGTCATGAAATGTATGATTTTGTTTTTAGTCTGATTTATTGTGTGTAAGTTTTCTTGTAGCAATTGTTGAATAACATGCATTTTGGGACTGTGCCAATTATAAATGATATTAGTGACTCTTGGTAACTCAAATTTGAATGATTTTTTTAGTTTGTAAACCAATGTCTTAAATGTCTCAGAACTGGAAGGATCATGCTTGAAAACAATTTTTTTCAGTTTTAAAAAATCTGTACTATTTTCAAACCAATACTGGTAAATAGTGACTTTTGGAGATAGACACATTGACACATATTCGACATTGGAGGATGATGCTTGAATTGATTTATTCCTATTGATATCACTAGAATCAGCAGAAATGGCTGGCTGTTTATTACCATCGGGTAATATTTCAATGATTGATATATTATTATCTTTGCCGCTTTTCATGACATTAGGTATTTCCAGCGATGTCCCTTCAGAGCTATTGGCAACCTGTTTAAGTGGAGCTTTTATCACATTTGGAGGAGGAGAAGTTGAAGCAGAAGAAGCTTCAGATTTATCATTAATACCAAGGTTATTAGCTTTATCCGACATTTTAGTACCTAAAACATATGAATATTTCATTATTTCAACTATTTAACAATTAGATACCTACTATAGTTTTTAATTAAATAAAAAAATCAATAGGCACGCTAAGAGTCAAGCTGAAAAATTAATCAATATGACAAATAATGACATAAAATAAGACTTAAGCTCATGAAAATAACATATTATTTTAATATAATATAACAACATAATTATATGTTATTAACATATTCTAAATTTGTATTTCTATGATATGTCTTATATTTGTTGAACAATTATTATATCACGCCATCACGGTTATTAATTAATAATTTTGAGCTAGAATTTTCATTTGCATATTTTTAAATTTCGAGCAGAGTAACAAATGTAATACTTTAACAGTAATCCAATACCTGGATCTCAAACTGTTTAGAGTAATTTTTGGTAGCAAATCAGATATAGTTGGTGCTATTGAGAGGCCTTAAATGAAAATTCCCTTAATTTTTCAAAATTATTTCGAAAAAATTATGAGAACATGGAATTTTACGCAATACCAGTTTTTGATAAAATCGATTTTTACACCATGTACTTACTTATATTAGTTTTTCCTACCTATATATTTTCAAAATATTTTTACTCTTTTTATTATTTAAAGATATTTGAAATTTTTTGATTTATGTAAGGTAACTTCATAATTTGATACAAGATTTTTCATATAATTTTCTTACAGCATCTTAAAATATTGTAAATTTAAAATTGCGGGGTCCGCTCTTGTCCCAAGGACTTCGCCAGGAAGTTGGAATGCCTATCCGTCTAGTTCTGCAGAGGTCGACTCATTATAATTACCCGGGGCAATAAATACAACTGTTGGAAGAGTTTACTATCCATAGGTTATTCTGGTGACATATGACGGCTCACGGTTATCTACTAGTCACTACAATAGTATAAATGCATTTGAGGAATAATTGAAAAATTGGAGAAAAATTAACTAAGAGAAAACTCCATGGAGCTGACCTATGAGACTTGGAGATTAACTAACTATCACTCTGAGGTATGAGATTTTTATAAACTTATTATACTTTTACAAGTTTATGGTATCAAACGTAAAACTTAAATTGTGTGAAATGTATTAATCACCAATTTAAATTTTTTTTTTTTTTGGTGATTATTGACTGTTTTAATATATTAAAATATTTAAATTGACAAACTACCAAATAAAAAAATATTAAAAAGTGTGTAAGTGGATTTCTGTAGATTACAAGCAGGTCACTGTAATGTATTGCGTTAAATTTGAATACAATGGTATAAAATCATTGTTTACGAAAAATGATTCTGAGCAAAGGTGGTCTGTCAGCCTATAATATTATTAACAACTATAAGTATATTTGATGATATTATAGTTATTATGAAATTAAAGTAATTTATTTGACTATAATGCATTAGTACAACAGTAGGAGGTTGAATAAATTTTTGCCAAAAAAATTACATTTGAAAATGTCATTGTGTGTATAAAATATAATAATATTCCCACTCTAAAAGTTTCATATACCCACGAATACTATTTTTAAATTACAACAAAATAAATAAAAATTTTATGTAAAAAATAACAGTTTATATATTTTTTAGATATTTTGGCTACTTACTGTATAAAATATTTATGAGAATTATTGTTTTAAATTTTCAATCCTGAGAATTGAGAAATTTTATTACATTTTCAAGTTTTTTGAACGATCGAAAAATGTGGTATCGCCAATATTTAAAAAAAGTGGACAAGTGAGTACCGCTCTGCTGTATAGTCGCTGTATTTATTTATTTGTAGTCGAATTTTTTTATTTGATTTCAATGATAAATCATTGTATACGAAAAACGATTTTGAGTGGAGACGTTGTATTACCCTAGCATAAATGTATAAATAATCAAATTGAACATTTTCCATTTATTCACTAGGTACGACTATTTTTTTTTTTTGGTTTTTAGTAGCTGTTCAGCATTGTTCGGTAGGTACCCCACTGTATTTAATTCCATGATTTAATTTTGCCCCAAGAACTCTCAATGATATTAGTGTGAGCCTAAGTGTTAGTACGTATTATACGTGTTATACGTATACCTCTTTTTAAATTGAATAGTCGTTATAAAATTAAGGTCTTTATTAAGAGTGGATTTACGGCAATTATCCTGTGACCAACTTGAGGTGGTGTTGAATACCAAGTCGAGGGATATTTTTATTCTTTGTCCCAGCGCAGCGCTTCGAGGGAGTGGCAACGCGGGCATCACTGATGTGGTATACGGATAACGATAGTGTATGAACGGAAAAACCAAAAAAAGTAGTGGTAGTGAATAAACGGAAAAGCTCCATCAAATTGAATAGTTAATAAAATATTAATAAAAATCGAAAATATTTCGTGGCTATAAATAACGTGACGTTCTGGTGAACATTTTCTGTTTTATGAAGGTAAAAACTTGTAGGGATAACCTTCTATCAAAATGTCAAATTATAGCTATATGAAAAGAAAAACTTTTATGAATATATGAAATTTAAAAAAAAAACTTCATGGCTATAAATAACTCAATAACAATAATAACTCAAAATTGTTTGACATTTTTACAATTTATGAAAAATGGTAATTTTAAGTGTTTAGAGTTATTAGTTTTTGAATTAACACAAAATATCAACAATTGTTAAATAAAAATTTGTTAATTTACCATGAAAATCCAATAAAGTAAAAATTTTCGAAATTCTAATAAATGCATATAAAAAATAATTGAGCCTATCTTTAATATCCTTAATATTTTTTAAATGAAATTTAGGAGGAACTTAAGATTACATTTTCAAGCTTTTTATAAATGAACGTATATAATTTCTCAAGGATTAACTAGCTCAAAAAGAGTCAAACGATTTCAAAATATTAAAATTTATGGAAAATTCAAATATAAATATTTTGTTAAAATTCGAACTTAAAATGATTATAAAAAAAATTGTACCTATGTATTTTTTATATTTTTCAACTGCTATTATAACAATATATCAGGAGCCGTATATTAAATGTTGACACTTTTTGGCCCAACAAATAAAACTATAATTGATATTTGATATTGGTATTGATATTTATAGAAAAAAAACTAAAAAAATTAAAATTTGAAATTGTCCGTAATCAGCTCAAAACAAATTAAAATATTTTGAACATTTTATCAAGTATAAGAATTGATATAAATTTCAAGTATATGGCTATCCGTTTTTTAATTACAACAAAATAAGAAAATCGCTACTTGAGAAAACGTGTAAATATCCAATACTGTAAAAATATCAACTTCAAACGCTCATAAAAATTTAATTTGACTTTCTTGTAGACATTTTTTTTGAGAAAGATAGACAGACTTATGAGGAATCTTGTATTACATTTTCAAATCTTAGATTTAAAAAGAAAAAATTTTATGAATTCTCAACTCAAAATAATTTGGTAATTTTCGTAATTGTTCCATATTTTGTCAAGATTTAAACTTTAAATGCTTATAAAAAAAAACTGTGACTAGGTAAGGATTTTTAATATTTTTTAAATGTCATTGTAACAATATAATAGGAGCCTCGTATTCAATTTTCAAGCTTTTTTACCCAACAAATAATGTTTTATTGACATTCATAGAAAAAAAGACTAAGACAATTTGAAACTAAAAATGTTCCTAAACAGTTCAAAACAAATCAAAATATTTGGAAAATTTTATGGTGTATAGAAAATGCAAATATAAACAACCAGTGAACATTTTATGTATATACATTCATTTATTTTAAAGTTACACCAAAAACCAAAATCGATTTTGCATAAAAATTTCCATTTTTCCTAAATTGTTTAGTTGTTTTTCCCGTCGATTTTAAAAAGTATACGGAGTTTTAAATTTTGACCTCTTCAAGGAACCAACTTATCCATCGAACAAAATACTGAAATGGAAAATCGAAGCATTATTTCGACTACTTATCAAATATACAGACACAAAAATTTTGAAATTTTAAATTTAAAAAAGAACACACATTATTGTAAAACCAATACATTCATCGCTCCGCTCCGATTTTAGAATCTAAAATTGATAATTGTAACAATGTTCCTTGTTCTTAAGTTTTAACTATAAAAAAGTAAATGTATAATAAATTGAACAAAATGTTATTGGTTTAAGCTCCGCTCAAATAAATCTAAAAGTTTACATTTTTAAATAATATACAAATAATAAATAAGTATCAAAATATTTTGAAAATTCTAATATCTACGATTATTATTTCTGAATTACAACAAACAAATAAAATTGGTTTTGTTTAAAACTAGTGTTGCTTAAATATTCCCAATTCTATCCCAATTGTTACGAAAATTGTTGGGAATTTTTTACTTGTTATTTGTTACCCCCCCCCCCCCCCAACACCATAAGAATAAACTAAAGAATCAATTTACTATCATCAACGTGCGGAAGATTGAAAAAGTTTATTGCTACAAAACGTGATGAAAAAAAACCGGCCAAGTGCGAGTCGGACTCGCGCACGATAGGGTTCCCTACCATCATCGACTATAAACATGTCGGCAACACTGCTTATATTATATATTCAAGAATAACAGAAATAAATAATCTGTGAAAATTTCAACTTTCTAACTTTCATGGTTCATGAGATACAACCTGGTGACAGACGGACGGACGGACGGGACAGCTGAGCCTTGGTAATAGGGTCCCGTTTTACCGTACGGAACCCTAAAAAAACCACAATCATAGTAAAAATACGTATTAGCACAGAATTTAACATTAAAATGTGCATAGTATACCTAAATCAAATGGTATTATGTAATTTCTTCCGATTTTATCATCTGGATCAGATAATGCCTTTAAAAGTTCATTATCGTTTAGTATCGGATCATAGCTTCTTAGAAGTTTTTTGTATTTTTTATTATATTTATGGCCATGAATCTTGGCCAATTTCTTGTCACACTTTTCGTCATTATTCAAATTTATATTGTTTTTTGGGTTGCACTTGTTATTTGAACTATCAAAACAATAAATGCTATATAGTCATTTTTTTTTATAAAAATCCAAAAATAGTAAATACACAATGAAATGTTTACCATTTTTGAGTTTTTTCAAGCTGGATATGTACTTCCTGAATTATTTGATCCATCATATGTTTAATTTTAGTGTAATCGCCTTTCATAATCTTAAAACATTTGAAATATATCTGTAAAAATATATTTTAAAATAATATATTTATATACAGAGGAAACATTAAATAAAAATAAAAAAAGGTGGGTAAGTGGATGTCGCTCTGCTGTACAGTAGGTTAGAAGTGGGTCACTGTATAATGGACAGTATTAAATTTGAATTCAATGATATAATATCACTGTATAAGAAAAACGATTCTGAGCGGAGACGGTATATCAGTCTATGTATTAGACATATATATACTTATCTATGGTATTAAAAAAAAATTGACCTATAATAGGTACCTATAATAAATTCCAAATTAATCATATCATAATATCTATTAGGTACTTATAAGTTATAACGCGTTATACATCAACAAAAAACCGTGGTAAAATCATAGATATATAATAGTATACTTTAGAAGTTTCAAGTACCCACGAATAATATTATACAATCACAACAAAATAACTAAAATAGTTATTCTAGGTTTTTAATATGTAATTTCGTCCAAATTTGTACTTAAAATGACTATAAAAATAAACTGTTTAAATGTATATTTTAGATTTTTTGGTAACAGAATTAATTACTTACGTGGAATCTTGTTTTAAATTTTTAATTCTTAGATACAAAAATTGAACATTTTATAAATTTTCAAGTACAAAATAATTTTTCAAATTAAAATTTGATAAATTTTGTCAAAATTTGATCTTTAAATGCTTATAAAAAAAAATTGTGCCTATGTATTTTTAATATTTTTCAACTGATATTGTAACAATATATCACGAGCTTTGTATTAAATTTATACACTTTTTGGCCCAACAGATAAAACTTTATTGATATTTATAGAAAAAAAAACTAAAAAAATTTAAAACTGAAAATGTCCGTAAACAGTTCAAAAAGAGTCAAATTTTCAAAATTGTATGGTGTATAGGAAATGCTTATATAAACATTCAATAAAAATTTCATGTATCTGCAGTTATTCGTTTTTGAATTAGAACAAAATAGAAATCGCTACATGAGAATCGAGTGAATATCCAATGTTGTAAAATTTGATTTCAACGATCATAAAATTTAATTTGA
>NC_042494.1:85185540-85193070 GCF_005508785.2 Acyrthosiphon pisum
TTTCACGACGCTTTGAAAACTATATTGGAAAATTTTACTTTTGACCCCCCAAAGTACCAACTAGATTCACTTTCCTATCAGAAAAGGTACTGTTGAAGAAAATCCAAGCACTTTTACTGTCCTAAAACGTGATGACAGACACAAAAATAAAAAAAAAATAAAAAAACACACATCATTGTAAAATCAATACATTCATCGTTCCACTCAGAATCTAAAATATGGTGAAGTTGGTCACTGTAATGGATATGTTAAATTTAAATTCAATATGATGAAATAAAATCGTTATATACGTAAAAGATACTGAGTGAAGACACATTTATCATAAACCAAACCACACTCAAAGTTTAATATCAAAGCATTATTTAAACTACTTATCGTGTATGCAAATACACAAAATAAAACACCAGTCATTATTAAAAAATAGATTCATCACTCCGCTCAGAATCTAAACCAATGCATTGACGACATATTATTGAGCTTCTGTCTTGATGGATGAGTCCATAAGCGTAACTAGGGGGGTGGGCTTAGCCCCCACAAAATAAATTATTCATTTGTTTCCTAAAATAATAATATATCTTTTAAAATTAAAATGCATTTCTTATTTTTTTTTTTTAGAAAAAAATGTAATCATATAATTTTTATTTAAGCTATTTACAACTATTTTATATTGCCTACGTTAAATATGGTAAATATCATTAGCCGTATGCCTGTATTTGTTTTAAGAAAACGATTTATGTCGGTATATTGGTAAGATTATTATACATAATTTTTGCACTGAACTAATGTACTACAGAGACAGTGAATTGCGGAATAAAAATCACCGGAAAAAAGCTCCCAACGAACAATCTCAGAAAAAAATTCCCGACCCTATGAAAAATAAGTAGATAAAGTATGTTAAATAAATAGTATACTATTATTGTGAAAAATTAAATTTGAATAAATAAAAATATTTTTTTTGTATGATTTTTTCATATTTTTATGTGAATATATATGGGGGTGTGGAGACATCGTCGCCATGGGTTAATTTTCATGTAATATCTGGGGGGCTTCAGCCCCCACCCAAAATTTTAGCCCTAGTTGCGCTACTGGATGAGTAACAACATTTATAAGAATATTTTAGTTTCTGAAAAGAGCAATGAGTATATATATATTTGTTTTACAATGACGTATTTTTAGGGTTCCGTAGCCTAACCTAACCTAACTCTTATAGATTCGTCATGCCCGTCTGTCTGTCCGTCCGGGTGACACAGCCACTTTTCTCCGAAACTATAAGAACTATACTGTTGAAACTTGGTAAGTAGATGTATTCTGTGAACCGCATTAAGATTTTCACACAAAAATAGAATAAATAAATAAATTTTGGGGTTCCCCATACTTAGAACTGAAACTCAAAAAATATTTTTCATCAAACCTTTACGTGTGGGGGTATCTATGGATAGGTCTTCAAAAATTATATTAAAGTTTTTTATATCATTTTTTTCTAAACTGAATAGTTTGCGCAAGAGACACTTCCAAAGTGGTAAAATGTGTCCCCCCCCCCATAACTTCTAATATAAGTGGATGATGAAACTAAAAAAAATGTATGATGTACATTACCATGCAAACTTTCCCCGAAAATTGGTTTGAGCGAGATCTAGTAAGTAGTTTTTTTTTTTAATAAATAAATAAGTAAATAAGTAAATAATAATTATAATTCGCGAGGGGGGCAGATTCCTGACTGCGTTTACCCGAGCGGTTAATATTATTATAATATTATATAAGACTTCAGCTGGACCTGGTGGTGGGGCCAAAGTTCGTGCCGGCTGAACGAAACGACTTATTATTTATGTTAGGTACTTGCTGCTACAAAACCCTTCATGTTCGAGTACGACTCGCACTTGGCCGTTTTTTTTTCTGTTTACACCATAAGTAGTCGAAATAATGCTTCGATTTTCAACTTCAGAATCTTCCTGAAGGAAGAACAGGAATTTTTACTCAAAATCGGTTTTTGGTTAAGTCTAAAAAAATTATTGTAGATTCATACATTTTTCACTTAATTATGTTTATACTTAAACCATAAAATTTTCAAAATATTTTGGCACATGTCGAACACATTTATAGTTACATGAAATTTTAAATTTAAATTTGGAATGCTGGAGGCGGTTATTGGTTATCGGTAATCAAGGTAAATATCTAAATATTAACATTAAAGCGGTTACCACATATTTTTAATCCCGGTTTTATAACCAAAACCTATTCCCGACCAAAAAAATTAACGGTTTTTTCATGGAATTTAATACTTGAATTATGATTACATTATAGGTAGTTGAATTTAATTTTCCAGCTATTTTTAAATTTTTTTCCACAATTAATTGCCGTCGAGTATTGCTATCTGTTGTAAATATCGCATATCTATATGGTATAAGTGTATAGCTATATATTAATAATACCGTAATAAACGTTGTCGTCAACCATCGTCCTCGTGCGCTGATTCTTATTACGAAATAGTTGATAAAATAGGGGCTCAGTCCATTTAGTATTTACTACTATTTAGTACTATTTAGTATTTACGATATTTTAATGCTGTCGTCTGTTATAATCTTTGTTTCTTAGAAATATATACATCTATATACAGTGCCCCAACTTACTATAGATAGGGGATCTTCCAAGTTAAATTTTAAGCAGTTTGTTTAAAAATGTTTAGGTTTTTAACACATTATACTTTATTTTGCATATATTTATAAACAGTTTAGTATTAAATTACAACTCCCAGAGCCCAAACCCTCCTGGTTCTGCATTTGTTATTTGTAGTGTTTGCTCCAAGGATCGGTCCGAAGGCTAGCGTAGAATACTCGATCTGCAGACCCAGGTTTTGGAGTGCTGTAATAATATATACAATATATATATTATAACCAAAAAATTCTGTGTCAATGTATCACTCTTAGTGTCATCTTGGAAAGTTTTTATATTTAATTTTGGTTTTTTACAGTTATAAATAAGAAAATTATAAAAATAACATTTTTTTATGCAATATATTTTTTTGATTAATTAAGATGGCCTTTATCTTGATCATATGTTTTAAACTTTAAAGAAGTTTGAAAAAATAAATATTTAAATTGAGGGAAATCGACCAAATTAAAGCATATTAAGTTTTTGCTTTTGTAATAATAATAGTTATGTTATCAACCCACGAATGGCCTAAATAAACTGTTTTAAAAATATGATTAAAAAATTGAAAAAAATTATTTTTAAAAACCGGTTTTTACCGGTAACCGATTACCAAAAAACCTTATGAACGGTTTTTAAACGATTAACGGTTATCATAGTGTTTGAAATATCTTTAAAGAAACGGTTACCGGTTACCAAAATATCAAAATTAAACGATAACCGCCCAGACAGCAATTTTTTATTTAATAATATTATTATAACATTATAATCACGAATAATATTAGTTTAACGTTATTATAATACTATTATAATATTATCGTTACAAAATGCTGTCTGGGCGCCGGGCGGTTACCGGTTTTCAAAAATTTTCCTATTACCGATTTTATTGATAACGGTTTTAAGCCCTGAATTAAAAAGAATCTTGTCCAAGATCCTAAAATTACAAATCGAAACATTTTTTATCCTCCAAAAGGCAACGACAGACAGAAAAAAAACAGAAAGTGTCACAGGCGATCTTCGGAAGATGTGAAAACATAAGAATGAGTTTATAAATATAGATTTATTATGTTGAATTTTAAGTAAATATTCTTAATATTTTAAAACACGCGCTTTCATATTATTTGTAGGATAGGATTGAAAATTTTTAAGAATTATACCTGTTCTAATTTTATTTTTCAGTTTGTCATTAAGTTTATTTTTTAATCTAATATAATATGGATAAATTATCCACAAATAACGATTTTAGCGGTGATTAGCATTAGCACTGCTATGAAGAATGTTATGTAACGCTCAGCACATCAAACGAAGTACCTATGACCGTAGGGGGGTGGGGAAAAAAAGGGGTTCCCTTAAAGAAATTCTGCTTGCGATTTTATAGTAATAAGTATAAGATATAATGATACACACTTAATATTCTTGTTATAACTTTTTAAAATAATTTATTAAATGTTTTCTGGATTGTATCACTAAATATGTAACTTACGTTATTAAACAAAAATATTTGTTTATCCGTGTCAAATGGTTTGAAATATGTTCTTAATGATTGATTCAGTACCTCAAGATTTAAACCTAAAAATAAAAATCATACATTTAAACATAGGTACATTGTACATTGTATATTATGCATAGGTGGGCATTAACTTTTTAACTTAACTAGTTAGTTTTTATTGTTTTTAACTTATTAACTTATTCAGTTAAATTTTGTATTGTCTTAACTTAACTTTTTAAAGTAAATTATCATTATTGTACAGATGAGTTAATTTAATTTTTTTTTTATCATGTGTGGAACCAAGAGACAAAACTTATTCATTCAATTTTGGCAATTTATTTTTCTAATAATATAATATCATAAATTCATAATAATCAAATTATACTATAATCTATATTCTATAGGTACTACAGTAAAGAGTAATAATTAGTATACTATCAATTGTATGGACTGACTATTTTCACGAATTCTATTATTTAATGATCTACTCGGTATTGAATAATCCGATTTTTGCTTTATCTAACTCTCCAATTCCTAAAACCAGGTTTAAAACTAATTATATCATAGTCTTAAAATCGAAATCATTATATCAATAACATATACTGATTTCTGGTAAATACGACAATAATTCCAATAGACAAAACAAAAAGTCGTCCGAGATATTTATAAATTATAATTTATATTGCCGTATTCGTTATAAATACAAGCAAACGCATGAGATTATAAAATAACATTATCGAAATAAATATGGAAACAATTTTTGGTAGGTATTATATTATCATTATTCATTGATTTTATTTTAATAATAGACTATTATAATGGTACTAAATATAATAAGTCTAACTAGGATAGAAGACTTACAGTAAAATGTATACTACTACTAATAATTAATATCTTCTCTAGACTCTAACAAGTTTAGTATAATTTAAAGTTTATAAGTTAACCTATAACTTATGAGTTTCTGCTAACAATGAAATATAATAATAATTTTAAGTTTTATGTTTGCACAGAGCTAAGCATCTTGGTAAATGTCCATACGAATCAAAATACTAAGGCAATTGATGAATTATGAATATTATGACTTAAAAAAAAAATTAACTTTTTTTTAACTGAGTTAAGTAAATTATATTTTCCATCTTAACTTTTAACTTAACTAGTTAAATTTTATTTTTTTGTTAACTTTTAACTTAACTGAAGGAAATTTAATTGAATTAACTAAACTTTCCACAGTTAATTATTTTCACTAACTTGCCCACCATTGATATTATGTATTGCAGTGGTGCTCTAACGAGAAGGATGAAGGTGAGTACATTATTAGGACAGCTACAAACGAGTTATTTCCCAAATATGGAATTGTGTCCCACGACTTTTTCCGGTTACATTACTTGTCAATCCGGTATAAAAAAAATAGTTTTTATGAAATACACAAGTTACCTAACCTAATCTAACGAAGTTAAGTTTACACAAGTAGTGAGACGATAAATTCAAATCGAAAAATATGTCCATTACAATAATATACATATTATACATATCTATATTTTACACAAGAGTAATTGTTGTTTCGTCATATTTATAATTAATAAAAATTAAAAGTAATTATATGTATTGGGTAAACATTTAAATTAAACTATTTTTATAAATTCAAATCAAAAAAATTGTCCATTCTTATAATATATGCATTTAATTTTTGACTTACAAATAAATATTTTTTGCGTGTCATTTTTGATTATGTGTTAATTAGATGATTCGCCAAAAGACGCAATTAAGGACTGACGATCAGGGCACCTGTCACTTTGGGTATCGTTTTGGGTTGAAGAACCACAAGCCGAAATCCAAAGGGCCAGAGCAACATGGATTTTAGAATTAGTTAGGAACATATTTTTAAGGAAATAAATAACAGAAATAAACATATAAAAATCACAACACAATATTGGGTAGAAAAAAATACGTAGAATGAAATAAAATTAAGTTAGTGCCGAGACAGATAAACGGGCGTAAAACTAGGTGAGAACAAACAGAGAAACAGAGATAAAGGGAAATTTGGAAAGACTTGACTAGCTAATTGGTGTCTATTGGTAGCTACGCCATATTAAAGGAAATTAAAATACGATATTAAATTTAAAAAAACATCTTGACATGGTGCTTCTCCATGGACGATAGAAAACGAGGTTCTCGCTCTCACACGGAGCAATGCCCAAAAATCCTACTTTTCCCGTAACAGTAGAGTTACTAGGCAAAGGTACTGAATTTAAAAAAAAATTAAGAACTTTATCAATCAAATACAAAATGAAGAAAAGTAAAAGATTATATCTACAATTTAAAATTCATAAATGTGAATATACAATCAATTAATTTATCACCTGCCTACAATGGCCCAATAGGGTCAATATAATACTCGTATAGTAATAATTAAATATATATTTTAACGAGTATTTTTTTGTTTTCATAAGCGATAACATAAGCCTTAATTGTAAATTTAATTTTAAACATAATACCTGTAACCCGTGATTCCTATTCTAATACTCATATAACCCGTCCGGGATCCCAATTAATGTGCGCAATATATTATTTTTGCAACAAATAATAATATCAACTAGTGGCGTAGCCAGGGGGGGGGGCTGAGGGGGCTGCAGCCCCCCTAAATGTTAAGGAAATTTAAAAATTATTTTAATGGTCTATGATAGTTGCTCAAAAAATCTTAAATTGTATTTAATATATTTAAAAATGTACTACCTATACAATGGCGTGTCCAGGCATTTTAAATGGAGGGACACCATTTTTTTTTAAATAAACAAAAGAAAGCGGATAAGTGGAAGTCGCTCTGCTGTACAGTAAGCTACAATTGGATGACTGTAAATTTAAATTCAATGTGTATATCATGTGTGCAAAAAACGGTTCTGAGCAGAGCAGGCTTGGCAGCCTAGGATACAGCCTAGGATGCAGCCCGGCTAGCTCAGTCGGTAGAGCACGAGACTCTTAATCTCGGGGTCGTGGGTTCGAGCCCCACGTTGGGCGCCACTTGTAGTAACGTGAAAATGGCCTGTGCGCGCAGTGTATATATGTTTACTTCTTTTTTATTGGTTATGATTCGTTGTCTAGGTATATTGCGTACACAGTCACACACTTCAAGTTACTACCTTCTCATATATATATATAAAGATTTAATTATATACTAAATTGACTTACCCTAATTTGATTGAGAATCCGTTGGACGTTCGATGAACAAAGGAAGAATAAATGGGCTTGATATTGAACCACTTTTGATTTATTTTTTTTTTAAATCAAGAACACAACTTATATATTTTAAATACTTAAAAAGAATATATTTATTGTTTAAAATACAAAATATTGTAATGAACATATATTAACATAGGCCTATTATGCATGACTGCCAT
>NC_042494.1:85193212-85216296 GCF_005508785.2 Acyrthosiphon pisum
AATGGTTTTACAGTGGTTTTTATTTATTTTTTTATCCTGGATACAAATTATCATTTATCATTGAATTCAAGTTTAATACAATCCATTATACATTGACCCACTTGTAAATTACTATGCAGCAGAGTGACATCCACTTACCCGCATTTTAAATTTTAAGTTTGATAAATTTTGTCGAAATTAAACTTTTAAATATTTATAAAAAAAATTGAGCATATGTATTTTTAATATTTTTTTTATCTGCTATTGTAAAAATATATTAAGGGCCATGTATTATATTTTCATGCTTTTTGACCAAACAAATAAAAATGTATTGTTATACAGGGTGATCCATTTAACGTTAGACACGAAAAGTAGATGGTTAAACGGTAAAGTGTCTTATATTAAATGGATCACCCTGTATATTATATAAAAAAGAAAATACAATATAAGAAAATCGCTACATGAGAAATCGAGTGAATATCCAATGATGTTAAAATTTGAACTTCAAACGCTCATAAAAATTTAATTTGACTTTCCGGTAAACATTTTTTTTTTTTTGATAAAGGTAGGCAAACTTATGAGGAATCTTGTATTGAATTATCAAATCTTAGATAGTTAGATTTAAAAATAAATTTTTTTATGAATTTCTAACTGATTTTTTCGTAATTGGTCAAAATTCGAACTCAATGCTTATAAAAAAAAATTGTGACTGTAATTATATATTATTCAACTGCTATTGTAAGAATATATTAAGAGCCTCGTATTAAATTTCAAGCTTGTTGACTCAACGAATAAAATAAATGATTAATAAAAAATTAATGACTCTAAACAGCTGTAATAACTAATAAGTGGTTTTCTGTAGGTCAGCAAAAAAATACAATAGGAGAAGGGGATATAACCCCTAACCTCCCCCCATGAGCACGCCACTGTACCAATAAGTATTAATACTTTTAAGTTACCTATCTGTGTTGATATGTATTTAATGTGTAAAAGTGTAAAAATTGATCAGCCCCCCCCCCCCCCCCCCCCCCGAAAAAAATCCTGGATTCGCCACTGATATCAACATTGGTAATTTTTAGTTATTATTCATTATATTCTGATTCTTTGTATAACGTAAGGTCCAGTAAATTGATTTATAGTTGAACTGTTTAACAAGTTTTCATATTAAAACTGAAAAATATTTAAAATCTGTGAATTTATGTCAGAATAAACAACAAAATTTTCAAAGTTTATTCATTAATACTACAACACTGAATAAAGATTCTTTTTCTGCAGATTTATACAAACCATTGGCTTTGGAAAATATTCCGCTTAAAAATCTCAATAATAAACATTTCAAATCATTTTTGGACAAATATATTACTAAAATAATACCAAATGAATCGACGATTCGTAAGAATTACTTACACGACGTCACGATTGCTATTTTAAAAAATTAAATTTTTGAACTTTTCTCATCGGATAGACTATCTCCACAACACTTGGAATAAAAACAAATTATCTGTGTGTGATTTCGTATACCTACTTCCAGTTATTCAATTTTTCTGGTTTTGATTTTGATTTCAATTTCTCTTTCAATTATTTAATGGTTTTAACAAGTATATAATATGATACCGATTTCAATACAATATATTTTTACCAAGAAACTATTCGCACAATTCAGGGTAAGTAGGCATTAACTTTAAAAGATAATAAGAATAACACATATTATTATAATCATCAATAATATAATAAATGCAATGTTTTTTTCCACAATTAATTATATTAATCATATATAACCATATGAATTAAAGACTATAGTAAAATAAATTACCATAATAGCAACATAAATATATAATAAAATATACTTAGAGTATAGGCTGACCGCTGACAACCATTTCCGTTCAGAATTGTATTTCGTATGAAATATCGCAATAATGTATCTTTTAATTCTAATTTTCTAATTTAACACTATATCCTTACAGACTACAATGACTACTCGCAATGAAGAGGAAAACTTGATTCCTACTATACAACAGAGCGGTAATCTATTTTTTAATTAAATTAAATCTCCAATCCCATTAGAAGCAACTATACATAAAACTTACTATACATATAAGAGCTAGCTAATAGATATTTTTTGTATATTCCTTTTATTTTTTGATACCCGATACAGCCTTTAGGCTTCAACCCTTGCATTTCCCTCAACTCAATATCAAACATATTTTTGTTCATTAAGAACTTAAACAACCTTTTTACTTTTTAGTATTTAAAACAAGTAAAACAATTTATACCTGATTTAAAATGTTGCAAACTTGATTCTTTAGGACTTAGCGATTCTTGCAAAATCTAAAAATATAAAAACCTTTTTTATTAATTGTTATTATTTACTAACTGAGAACTTTAAATTGAATTAAATATCAACAGACAATAATGGCATTACATTATTAGTAATTATGTAGGTTGAATTCATTATTGTAAAAATATCGGTTATTATTATTTTGCATATTAATAATTTTAATTGCTTATTAATAAGACAGAGGACTTGTTGCTCTAAAAAAGCACTAAATATGCAAGCACTTATGCACTTAAAAATCCTCTAATATGGGCTTAAAATATGCACTTTAAAATATTTTTAAAAATCAATCGAATAAAAGCTCGCAAGGCTCTCTGCAGTGGTGGTGATGTCGTATTGTATACACGTTAGATCATAAACGATTATCTATCTATTGACTATTAATAAAATTAATTACAGCAAATTATATTATTGGATTATCGATATGCATACAGCGATCCTCAAGCCCTTCTAGGAAAACGCATGCCCACGGACAGTCAATAATACTACAAACATTTTTTAAATTTTTATCCTTTTGACTGTATTGTTTGAAATAAAAATGTCGGTGTGGAAAAAATTGATTCACATAAATATTTCTCAAAAAGTATAAAATTGCGTATAAAAGTATAAAATGTGTCCTAAAAACAAAAAGGAGTTAAAATATGCATTTATATACAAAATAAAATTTTAATACTAGCTTTGTGAAAGCATGAAACGTCCCACACAGCATTTTGGAAATGATAATATTTTGTGAATGTCTTAAATTGGTTGAATATTTGACTAAAAATTTTTTATAAATATTTTCTTCATATGATAAAAAAATATTGTACCATGATTGCATAAAAATGTTGACTTAATTTTTTTATAAAGTTTCCGTAAAATGTTTTTTATAAAATATTTTCAAATATATGAACTTTTTGGCCAAAGAATATAACTAAAATATTTCCTAATTATTTACGCATCTTTTTAAAATATTTTGAAAAGTATTATTTTCCTGAACATTTTTTTATGCTGTATGGGGTATTTGTTTAGTACTCTGCTATTTTTGTGACTGCAAAATAAATATGCAAATTCTACAAGTCATCTGCCCTACTTATTAATTATCATTGCATTACATTTTTAATTGGCTTATCAATAAAAATTGAACATTTTATAAATTTTTCGTTATTCATTTTTAAATTACAGCAAAAATATCAAAAATCGATTGAGGAGAAAAGTTAAGTTGCGGATGAATATCCAATTTTGTAAAAATTTGAACTTCAATCAAACCTAAGTGACTTTTTGGTAAACTTTTTTTATTACAGTTAAAAATGTTTTTGAAGAATCTTGTATATATTTTTCTTAATTACTTTTTTTTAAAAACGTTTTTAAGAATTTGGGGATAATATCAGGAATTTGGGAAATTCGACCTCAAGTAGATTTGACGACAAATTCAAATCTGTTTTTAAAATTCTTATCGCTTCATTAGATCAATATCTATGTTTAGCAAAGTAGTAGTCTGTGTTGAAAAATGCTGTTGTAAACACCTTAATTTCTATAAAAATATTTTTAATATTTTACGATTGTACAATATTACGATGTCAATTCCTAAACGAGCGGTAGAATGTAAATATGAAGAAAAAAAAGGGACATCAAATTAGAATGGGTTCAAATTACAAAGAGCTGTACTTTTTACAGAAAAACGACAAACCATTTTGTCTTATATATGCCAATTTATATAACCACAATTTAAGGTTAATAATTTAAAACAGAATTACGAAACCAAACAAAGTAAATTTAATCGAGAATTAATTCCAATCGGTTCTGATTTGAAGTAAAATAAATTATGTTCGATGAAATTAAAATTTTCTAAACAAAACAATGTTATGTCAATATTTACTAACGAGGCAGATGACAGTGTAGAAACCAGTTTTATAGTCGCCTATAATATTGGCCATCAGGTGAGAATAAAAAAAATGGTAAAATCGAAAAGGCGTGCACAGACTTTGTTCGCAGGGTATGCAGCTGATAATTTATTGTCAAATGTGCCCCATGATATAAATTCTCTTAAGATTAATGTACATATGGGAGGTCTGGATAAAAGTGGGGAGCAAAGTAGGCGTAACCTTCCCCCCCATCACACCAAATCCCTAAAAATAGGATTGTATTATGTATTTATGTATAATAAGTGAATTGTATAATGTATATAATATTTTAGGTCTAATTTTTTCTTTTATATATTCCTGGTGCCAAGCATACTTTTTGTTGCTTTAAACTTTCATATATGTATTATTTTTCAATTTAGGCAATTTAATCGTAAGTATAAAGACAATTTATGCCCCCCCCCCAAAAAAAAAAATCTGGATTCACCCCCTGGTACATGGCATTACATTATAAACATATTATCACCTATGGTTATTACTTATTATTAGAAAATAATTAGTTTTTCTTATTTTTTTTTCACTGTAAATGTTTGAGTCACTAACCCTAACAATGACCATAGTATATAAATATATAATATTATGCTGGATTTATTTTCCTTTACGCAATATTATAACTGACAAGTAACTTGAAGAACGCATGGTAAAGACATTTTGTATAAATTAAAGACTGTTAACCACGGTTATCTACTCAGGTTGGTTCTATACCGCTATGCTGCCCGTGTATATCAATGGTCTATGAGGCATCAATGCATCATAGACCTATAAAGATATGGGTATCTCAAACTATTATAGCTATTTCTTTCCAACAACAAAGGTCACGCGGTGTTATTAAAAAACCTCAAATTATTGAGAACCGCTCACAGTAAATTTAAAAACAAGTCCATATCGCCATATTATTTACCACCAGTCGAAATTATGAACTGAGAGTCCAGTGTTGTCTCAGACTATTTATGTGCCCCCTAAAACAAGCGTCTGTCCGCAGGGTATGCAAGGGCATACGCTGCATACCCCGTGCGCACGCCTGTGGTCTCCAACCTACGGCTATTTTTTTACCCGCCAATGGTTTTTCACTGGCCCGCCAAGCTAATGAATGTTTTGAAAGTAATATATTTATTGTATTATTTTCATTTAGTTTTTATTGTTTTTAATTTATTGAATTAATTAAATAAAATGAATTTATTATTTTTTTTAGTTATTCGTAATAGCTTATAATAGTCATTTATACCTATATACTAAGTACTAACACTAACTAGTAACTTATAATATAAAACTCATTATAAAATAAAAAGAGTATATAATATAAACAAACATTAATTTTTCTAAATAAATCTTATCTATTCTTCAATTTCTTAACCGATCTATTCCTCTAAAAATGTTGGCCCGCGATGCCAAAGGTAAAGCGTATCTTAATTTTGACTCGCCGTAAAAAAAGGTTGGAGACCCCTGCTGTTTTTTTTTTTAATTAATATAAATAGATGTTTAATATCAATGATTATATGTTTAAACTTCGATCAATAAAATAAATGATAAATTAATATCATTTATCGTGGTTTAAACATTGTATAATATTATAGTGTATACTATACGGCATACACAATTTTTATCGTCATAAATAATAGGCTAAAATATAGAAATTTATAATTTATATTATTATGAATTATAAATTATAATCAACCTCATTCTTCAAAGGCTCAAACACCTACCGTTAGACCACCTCCAGCCACATATTAAAAAAGGGATGTCAATTGCCGCCTTTAACTAATGGTTTCGGTGCCACTATAATGGTATTATATTGTACAATAAACAGTTGGGTCTCGATAATCCGAAGGAGATTGGGGAAAGGGGTCGTTCGGATTAGTGATTTGTTCGGATTACCTATGGCTTAAAAAAAACCATCAATTTTATTGTAATTTAAATTATGAAATTTTATTTTTATCTGTATTAATCGTGTAAAAACTCGTAATTTCAAAAGACAATGAATATATAAAAATATGAATATAATTTTGGGTATAATTACGAACCTTACTATTTAAAATATTGATTTATTTTTTTTTTTGTACACTGGTTTCTATTATGGATTGGTATGCCTTGTCTCGCGAAGATAATTCTCAAGCCCGTTCGGATTAGCCTGTGTTCGGATTATCGAGACCCGACTGTATACTCAATGATATTATACACTTAATATTAATTATCAGTTAAATATTATTTAATCAGTTGGTACTAATATAAGTAGGTTATTGCAATATTTGATAACGGCGATAACTATTGTATAATATCAGCATTTATTATTTTCTTTAAAAATTGATACTTAAAAGTTGAAGTTGAGTATTGGCTATTGCCATAAATGCATCTAGGGAAGAGCTAGGGGCCTAGCAAGTAGCAACCCATAGCAAATTAAACATAGTCCTCTCAAGAAAAATTTATCTTTGAACTTTATATTAACATCAATCCAAAATAAATAATAAAGTCATTAAGCATTATTTTTTTTTATTTTTACAATAGGGAGTGTTATATCTTGGACCGCTTGGTCTTATGCTTATTTCTGCCTTTGAATTGGTTAAGAATTAATTCATGGAAGAAATTATAGTCACTAGTTCTACGACATTGTAATATATCCACAGTTAAAACAATAAAATCACTGATGAATTTATAATAAAAAAAATTTAATTTAGTATAATGATTTTTGGTTTTTTTAAATTTTATTTTCAACATTTAAATTTGTGATAGAAGTTCTTAGGGTTAGTGCTATTTTATGTTAAATATTGAATAGAATTTAATGGTGTAGTCATTCAGACAAAAAATTAATATTAAGGTCTAAAAAATTAAATTTTTTCCACATTGGTATGCATGTATTTTGGACCAAAAAATTAAGTCTCAAATTTTAAAAAATTGAACAATATTTTTATCATCTACTCAAGTTTAAGTGGTTATATATTATCTATAAACTGAATTGGTCAGGTAATTTATAATTTTTTAAGTAATATATTTAAAAAAAAATTTTTTCTATTTTTATGTATATTTCAATGTAAATTCCAAGATACATTATACGTTGTACCTTGATCAAATTTTTATTTTTTTAAAAAATAAAATTATCTCAAAAGTGAAAAGGCTGTTGATTTAGGATTTGGAAAAAAAATACTCATGTATAGATTTATTATATCTATACATTCATATAATTTTAACATGTTATAGCTATATTTATATGCTCAAATATTAAATAAGAGGCTATAAATATTAGGTCAGCGGTTCTCGGCCTTTTTATATTTGTGTACCACCTACACAGTTTGAGAATTGTCATATACCACTTGACTAAATAAAATTTTTTTCTTTTCAATAGTTTATAAGTTATTTCACATGTATGGAATTGTATTTTATTAGAAACTTCAAAAGTATGAAAATATAAGCTAAATTGCTACATTTAAATGACTAATTTAACTTTTTTTCTATACACACAAAGAATATTAAATATGTACAATTATTATTTATTTTATGTTAATATTATTAATATAAAATAAAGTATAAACCAAATAATATTTAGTGTAAATAATGATGGAATGGAGATTTTTTCATATACAACTAGTGGTACGCGCACCATAGGTTGAGAAACGCTGGTATAGGTAATAAAACAAAATTAATATGGGTCTAATATACATTTTTTTCATCGCGGATACTTATCTCTATATATTATATCTAGTCATAGTTAAAAGTATACTATGTAGGTACCTATAAATATTACCTTTTTAAAAATTTGGTAAATTATAATACCTACATGAATAAATCTGCCTTTACATTTGTTAAGTAAGGCTTGAAACAAGTTGTGAACACTTTGATTAGTAATAATAAAATAAAAGTGATACTATAATAATAATAATATTTTTTTATAATAAAAATATGGCGATGGCTAAAAAATAGCCAATTTACTTTTTAGGACTATATATGGAGGAATTCAGTCTCCCCCAAAATGTTTGCGCTAGTTACTAAATATTGCTGTTTAAAAATTGTAATTTGAATTAGTTTGAACCATGGATAGTTTGTGCGAAGAGAATAGAAGCACCAAGAATAATACAAATTAATCAAGAGTCAGGACACAAAGAATCATGTAAAAGTAATAGGAGTTAAAAATTAAATATTTGTCTCGAATGTGGTATGGTGGTATGGAATACTTTAGAGTATTGTATAAGTCATAAAGGGTGTGACGGCAAAGCGTCACATGAGTTTGTTTTATAAATAGGGTTGGTGGTCTGTATAACTTTTTACTTGTATCTTAAAATACAGTTTGGCGTCTCTGTTCATCAATATGTGAATTGAAGAAAGATATGTTTGAAATAATTGATTACAATAGACGTTTTAATCTTCAAGGTCTACAAACCTTGGTTCAATTTGAAAACATACTTGTAGATCAAAACATAAAAAATCACCAAAAACATACTTATTGTTTATCGTTTATGAATGAGGATTTTGATATAAATAAGCTTCATGTACAGTGTATTATGTTACCATCTTTAGTAACTACCACTAGTATTTCAGATACTATTAATAATTTGGGATATAAATATTTGAATGAAAAAGATTCTTTGTTTTCTGAAATCACCCAACTTTTTTAATTAATTTTAATAATACCAGCGACAGTTAAAATCATATTTGCGGTCCAACATGACCCAAAAGAGATTAACTCATGATATCATGTTGATTTTACACCTTATTTTACACATTCATAAGTCTATGACACCAAAAGTTGAATTAAAGTTAGTTGTCAAAGAATTTGTTTCAAGAACTTCACAAAGAAAATCAACATTTGGAATTATTTAAAAAAAATTGCTTATTATAGGTACTTTAAGATTATTACTTTTGAATAAAGTAATTCTACCTACTATTTAAAATCTAACTTCAGGTAGATTTTAGTTTTTGTTATTGAGTACTCAGACACGATGGCAGATTTAGGGGGGAGGGGCTGCTTGGAAGCTGAAGCACCCACCGTTTCGCATATTGAACTTTTTTTATTATAAATTACTTAGATTTCAGATACCATCTAGACTTAGGCATATTAATTGTAAGCTAGATAGGTACTATCAAGTAAGGTTAAATTTGTTTTTACCCCAAAATTATAAGTACCTAGTGAGCTTTTCTATCAACATTAAGAAGGGTTTTCTATTATCAATCACAAATAGGTAACCCAAGGTGGATATTTATATATATATCCACCTTGAGGTAACCCCTTCGACCATATAAACTAATAGACGCGCCTTATCATATACTAGTACATGAACAATTATGTAGCCCACATGTTTAGTGATATGACGTCACGTTTGGGAAAAACAATATTAACAATAATGATGAATAATAAGAAATAACTCAACTCACTACGTCCTGACTTTTTCTTATAATGTGAAAAACTAGTATTGTCCCTTGACGCGTAATAACTAATAAGTTATTAATAATGAGTTATTAAGTTATAATTTCAAATGTACTATTTAGTATTTACCATTGGTAATTATAAATAAAGTTAATTGTACGTATTTATTATAAAAAAAAAAAATGGTTATATCTTGTTCTGCATATAATTGTACTCAACGGTACACAAAAGGAGTTTCTTTTCATGGGTATATCCAAAAAACTATCAACTATTTTCAATTTAATTTAACATAAACTATCTAACTACTACCTATTTGTTTAAACCAAAGGTGGGCATTACCTAACTAGTTAAAAAGTTCCAATCAATGATTTACGAAATAATAAACGTGTTCGCAGTGTACTGACCAAACAGATTTTATTTTCTAATCAATAAAATTAACTTTACTTATATTTAAGGTTGTATTCACCTCAATTTAAAAATCAATTGATTCATAATATTGTATAATATTAAATGTATATAATAGGAATTAATCATATCAGGTATTTAACCATATAAATATAATTATAATACCTAAATGTGTAAAAAAAATTTTTAAATGGTTTTTTTTTTATTGATTATGATTTTATAATCAAAAATATTTTATTACTAGGCTTGGAATTGTACAGAATTGCATTATTTGCTTTATTTACTGGTTTACCATTGATTATATTATACAATTATATTAAATATTTAAAAAATACAACAACAATTTCCTCTTTAGGTTTTTTTTTAACCCGTGGCAACTTGGGCCATTGAGTAGGTACTAGGTTTTATATAATAACATAATACAGTAATATATAATAATATAATATTACTTGTTGAGAATGTTGAGATGCTTAAAAATAAAAATTAACAAAACTTAATTTTACATAATGGCATATATTAATATATTATAATACAATATTACTTTTTGAGATGCTTAAAAATAAAAATTAACAAAACTTCTTATTATAATTTTATATAATGGCATATGCCATAAATTGTATAATATTATATTTGTTGAGATGCTTAAAAACAGTTACCAATTTTGAGCACTTCTCGACTCCCAAAAGATTTCTTGATTTTGAATGTTTAAAACCAAATAATGAAAATATTAAATAATACATTATGTATCAATGTCAAAATATCTAATTGTCAAACGACTCACGCAAGTCGACAGTCATACAATGTAGGTACATTAACTGGTTTTTTGGCTCATACTAAAAGTTCGTAAAAAAATTTTTAAAAATGTTTCATTAATTGCTAAATTAAAAAATAAAATTTCAATTTTAAAATTAGATGCGTTTAGAACATATTATAAAACATGTTTAAAATGTTTTATACTGAAATAATAACGTTGTAATGAAAATTTGTTTTAAACATAAAAACTACGTTTAAAACATAAAAATCGTTTAAAACATATTTTTTTTAAATCTGTTTTTTAACAGCCATAAAAAATACTAATTATTTTATAATATGTATGTATTATAGAGCTTATTTGTGTTAAAATTTTACAGTTTTTAAGATCATATTTAGTAGTATTAATGATACAATATTACTTTTTATAAATATATGAAGTTTATATGTATAGTTTAATAATTACAATTAAACTAATAACTAGGTATAAATAATTAATTACTTACCTATAAAATCAGACAGTACCTAAGCCAGATATTTTATATAAATTATTTATCGGGATAACGGGATTGCCATTGCCAGCTATATTATAGGTACTAATATAGTAATATATCTACTATATTACTATCCATAAAAGACAATACATCAATACTATTGTAATTATCAAAATGATTATGGCAATTAAAAAATTAGCACCAAATTATTGCAATAGCGTTGCCGCGTTGCCATTGTATACTGTGATAGTCAGTCGATAGTATTGCCCAAACGTGACGTCACACAGTATACGATGTTGGCGTCAATATATTTGCCGTATGCCGCGTCTATATTAGTTTATAAGGTCGAAGAGGTAACCTACCTATTATTATCGATATTTTCGATTTTCGGAGCGGAGCGACGGCGCCGAGGAGCGTAGCGACGAGTGCTACCATGGCATCCCTGTACGATGTTTTTTCAAATTGGTGTCACTGTAATATGCTGGTATAGTCTTGTGGTATACCGTATAAGCTACCTTATCATTTTTCGGACAACTGCCCCCGACCCATTATATTATAAGTCATCATACCAAAAAAAATACAGCCTGACAAGCCACTGATTGCATAGAATAATATAGGCAATAATAAAATTGTTGAGAAAACCATACCACGTTCATTGTGCACACTCACTACTTGACATTCATAACTGGTACTGTCTGTGTTTCTTCTGTTCCAAGGTAGATCGGCCCTGGACAACGACGATGAAAACATGCTGTTGAACCCACGTGTCACGATCTAAAATCTCAAACGAATCGGTCCATACAAACGAGGGATTTATATGGTGGCAACTACGACAACAAATACCACCGTCGACACTGCGTCGGAGTTGCGCACATCGCACATGTCCTGTTCTGACGCGGCTGCGCAGCGAGAGCGTTATACGTCTGCTACAATGCCGCCGGGGTTAGGTGAAGAAAACGTTTAACTTCGGAAACTTCGTCGAGACTCGACAGTACCAAATTGACAACTAGTAACTTGGCAGCCATTACTCACTTCCACGGTTATCCTTGTTTACCACTCACGAAATCTAAATCAGTGCCTAGTCCACGATAAAATAAGTGGATTTATTTTATCATGCCCGAGTATTACTAAATGAAAATTCAATTGCAATAAGTAATGACAGATATTAGATAACTGCAATCGGGATACGGGACCGATCGTTCTACCATCGAAAACAGATTAATATAAAGTAATATAATATTATGACCAATTTCCAACACGATTACACGAAGCGCGACAATTATAAAAAAAATAGTACTAACTACTAAACAATAATCACTATACTGACCATGGCTTAATTTATTGGTATATTATTAATTGTATATTTAAACCATGATACTGCCATAGATAATAAAGGTTTTTATTATCTATAATAGCAATACAGCTGCTAATAGAGCTGCGGTTCTGGTAAAGTGGTAACGAATAATATAACGGTAGGTATAAACTATAGGTACCTATTGTATATTTGTATATTAATAATGTTTGTTTCCGCAAAATCGCACTCAAATAAGACGAATCACGATCCACCGATATCGATAAAGAGACGGATGTAGGAGTTAGTAAATAAAACAAAATCCTGTTTTGTTTCTCTTCGACAGTTTTTGCCTTTTAAAGTTTTAGACTTTAGTCGTTCGAACAATTTTCAATCGGAGTGGGAGGTCCAACTCGATCGTAATAAATTTATCCATTCATGGTGTGGATCAAAACCAGACACCAGTGGCAACTAGCGGCTCGTGTATACAAAATACAAATGCACAAGTGCACGTGCACTACTTACCCAGACTCAAGAAAAATTGAAAACATAAATCATAATAATACAACTAAGGGCCGTTCTTACAATGTCCGGTAAAGTGTCGGTTAACGCTAACCGGATGATAACAGATTTTATTACCGGCAGAATTCCGCCGGTTAAGTGTCGGTTAACTTTAACCGGAAATCGTAAGAACCAGCCTAAGTACTTGTAGTGTTATAAAGATTATTTTTAAAAATAAAAAAACAAATTCAGAATATTATTATGAAAACATAATAATATTTGGATTGGGTTATTTCTAAGACCAAACAGCGGGGTGGTTGTCCGCCGTCCACGACGGAACGGTATCGGTGTGTATTATAATAGTGGTGCAGAGTTGTAGTGCATATATTTTGTAAAGTGTAAAAATTAAAACAAGTCGAAACACGCAACACGCGTTAGGCTATGTCCTAGCTGGTTTGCACGCATACGGGGAAAAACAAAATAGCTTGTATTTCGCCGCATGCGGGCAACGCATTGCGTGGAGAACAGCATGATCAGTATATAAAACGCACGCACTCGCCCGCACTAGCTACGGACATAGGGTTATAATGGTCAATGGAATTGATGTACAAGGTTTATAGATAATATATATTATTATATATTATTATATACTATTATCTATAAACCTTGATTGATGTACACATTTGTTTCTGTGCACATAACCAATTAAATTGTTTTCAACGAATTATTTTCGACGTCGCCACGCCGTTACGCGTCGGCATTGGCATTATAATTTATTATTACTCTCATTCCTTTATTACGCTACCTATGTCCTACGTGAACGCTGAGAGTGCGGACGAATTATATTCTGACCATGCTGTTCTAAACGCGGCAAAAATCAAGCTGATTTGATTTTTTGTTTGCTGCGTTCACTTAGGACATAGAATTATATTCCGATTATCAGCTGATAATATTAGTCGATCATTATCGGAAATTCAGAATAACAATCGTGTTTCTGTTTAAAAATATAAACAAAATAAAAGCTAATTGGAGAATAAAATTTGTAAACAATTATATTTTAATACAATTTATATTATATAATATTGGTTATATTTTTTTTGGATGAGCACTACTTCATTAAAAACCCAAAAGCCGCCGCTGGACTCAAAACAGTAAACACTACCGAAGAAGGCAATATGTGGGGGACAGTAAGCCAGTGTCCCCTACTTGTACTACTGATATAATAATTTATAATTGCCGATTGCGGCCAAGATCTAAACATAATTCATGACAGTCGAGAATGTTTTTTATTTATTTCTGCTTTTTAATCGCGAGTTTTGGCGTCAACGATATTCAGTGAAGATCTAAACCGAACGATATTATGAATTCGACTGATGCGACCTAAAGTAATCTTAGAGTAAAATCACCCATTACAAAAAATATATAGAATAATATTTTTGAAGGAATATCATATCGTTTTGTCTAAATATTGTCTAAAAACAATTTTAAACATCATTTAAATGTACAACATTTTTTTGTTTATTTTGAAAGTCGAATACAAAGTTGAATACAAAGTCAAATAACAATAAAACCCGCAATAAAATATAAAATCGATACTCTGTCTATAATATATTAAGTCTAAAATTGATTTTTTTGAAACACAACTGTTAAAGTAAAGGTGAATTTTCGAAAAAAAAATTAAGTCTAAGGTTATTATTTAGTTTCAAAGGGATCTTAGAGAATTTTATTAATATTATTATTTTTAAGTAAGTTGTGATCATCTTAAAATGCACAAAAATGTTACAGTTTCAAAAAGGTCATAACTTGCTTCTTAATAAAAATATCAATAAAAGCCCACCAATGCCTTAAATAATAATCTTACCTTTAAATTTTATAACAGGTAAATTCACTCTAATTTTAGAATTTAAAGAGTTATTTTCAACGTTATTGTGAACGAACAATTTGCCATGATGTACGTTTAGTAGACGGAGACAGCTCATGCGGCTATAGGTATACGTAGGGGAAAGCGGGGTATTACCGTACGTGGGGCAAAACCGTATAATCGAGATTTTATTAATAATTGAGATCAAGGAGGAAAACTGAACACACTAATTTGAAGCTTTTTGTTTGTTTTAATTATCGAATATGATAATTCATGTGTTTAGATATCACATATTGGAAAAAAAAAAATATTTGAAGTGTTTTTAATCAATTATTAAAATATTTAACACATAAAAAATAGTATTAAAAAAAATTGTACAGATATGTTTTTATTATTATTCAATACCTTATTAAGTGTAATTTGCATTTCTAGTTTGGATACATTCATTTATCTACTTAAAGTTTATTATAAACCTCGATTTATTTTAATAGTCGTATTGGGGCAAAATCGTATGGGACAAAATCGTATAACTATACTACAGGATTAAATACGGTTTTACCCCAGGTGTGGGTAAATTCGTATTTTTTAAAAAAAAAGTAAAACACAATTTAAACACGTTTAAAAAAAACAAAACGTAAAAAAGTTTCAAATAAAAGTTATCGGTAAAACACGATTGAGCATAAAACGATTAAGCACATACCTTTTTAGCAACACGATTGAGCATAGAATATTTTATGCGATGCTGCCAAATTCACGTTGCCAACATTTTGTAATTTATTATTTTCACGTATTATTACACCAATTATTATGATATCTGACGCGAGCCGTGAGCCGAGCCCCTCAGCTTTATCAAGAATGTTATTGATTAATAAATTAGTTTCGGAGTACTATTCCGGACTACTATTGAGACTATTATTGATTTATAAATATTTTTTTATTATTTTCATAAGTCATAACTATTACTATTATTATTATTTCATTATTATCAAAAATATCTATATACTGTATTATAATGTGACTACTATTGATTAATAAATATTTTGAATAATGTGACTAAGTACCTATATTACATATTTACTATGAAAACATGATATTTTTTCGCCATGTTTTATTTTGAATCATTATAATTATTTAAATAAATATTTTTGTATAATACAGTTCAAAATTGAAAATTGTGTTGGTTTTCTTTTGTATTTCAATTTCCTTTGATAGGTACGCCGTCAATTTATGCTCAATCGTGTCTCAGCCAAAGTTATAGACCTTAATTTTTTCAATGTAGGTATACCTGCTTAAAAAATGTAATTTCGTCAAAAATTATATGATATATTAGCCATGTCCTGTTATGCCCCGAGTCCATACGGTATACTTGCCAAACGTCCAGTTTTCACCTGGACAGTTCAGATTTTTTGGGTCCTGTCCAGTGTACAGGTATACCTTTCAACTGGACGCCATAAACTAGTAAATGTCTAAGTTTTTCCTAAGTCCCTCGATGTATTTATGCGATAGCGACAAGTAGGTATTAACTTTTAGATAATATAAGTACCTATGATGTATACCTTCTATACATATATCAATAAATAATCATGGTACTAAAAATTATAAAAGATCCGATACAATTCTTATCATTCATGTACGGACTTTGGTACTTACCTACAAGTTGTAGGCTACAACGACGACTAATTAAAAAAAAAAAAGTCGTCACTCGTTAGCTCATATTTGTCATTTGACGCGAATTTGCGTGTATAGTGTTTTATTTATTAAATGTCGAGTAGTGAAAGTGATTGTGAATTGAAACCGCTGAAAAAAAAACCTAGATGCATGTGTAGATATTTTTAGATAAATTGTTAAAAGAAGATACATATTCGTCGTGGTACAAAAAAGTAGTGAGTCTGAAGCATATGTTCTTTATGCAGGTTAAGTTTACAATTAAATATGAAGGATTTCTTGCTTTAAAAAAATATCAAAATAGCGAAAAACATAAAAAAGGATTATCTATTATTACAAAATAAAATAATGAACAGTTTTTTTTCAACTAAAAATAGTACAGAAACAGAAAATATTGCTCGCACTGAATTAAAATTAACTTATCATGGTATAAAACATCATCATAGTTACTTGTCTCAAGACTGCGGTAATAAGCTATATTAAAGAATTATTTTTCTGATTAAACTCTAACTTCTAAAATTCATTGTGTTCGTACTAAAATTACTGCTTTAGTAGAAAATGTATTATTGTATTAGGTCCATATATTCAATAGAATTAGTTTTAAAACAACTAAAAGACACATATTTTTCTATCGCGACTGATGCATCGAATAAAGGGAATAAAAAGTTTTTTCCTGTTGCTATTAGATTCTTCGATAAAAAAATATTGGTACATGTACACGTATTTTGGATTTCTATGAAAATGCAGACGAGACATCTCTATCTATTGGTAGCTGTTTAATAGAATGTCTTGAAAAAAATTATATAAATTTAAAAAAACTTGTTTCGTATGGAGCCGATAATTGTTCAGTTAACTATGGCAAAAATAAATAGGTTTGTGTTTATTTAAGAGATCAATTAAATTTACCACATTTAATACCGGGGCATTGTCATATGCATATTTTGCATAATACAGCAAAATTTGGTTTACAAAAGTTGACTTATGATATAGAAAATTTAATTTTAAAAATTCATTCTGAATTTTCATTAAGTGCTAAAAAAATACATGAACTTAAAAACTTTTTTTGATTTTATGGATACAGAATTTGTATCGATTCTTCGTCACGTAAAAACAAGATTTCTTTCATTGTACCAAGCTATAGATAAACTTTTACAATCATGGCCTGTTTTAAAATCGTATTTTCTTAGTCGAGGAGAAGAAAATGTTAACAATGTTATTTGGTCTTTTATATCTGACCAAGAAAACGAACTTCGAGGTGATCCAAATCCGAGTTCACCAGAGCTATATATTTACTTTGTTCATAACATTATGTATTTATTTTACATTAAAATAAAAACTGTTGAAAGTAATTTTATTGAGATAAGTGAAATTCATTATATTTTTAAAAATTTATTAAATGAATTTAAATAACGGTATGTAAAAAATTTTTTTGGTTTTAAAACTAATCAAGGCTTAATTTATCTTGAACAGTCTGAGAAATTTAAATTTGAAAAAGACGCATTGATTGTATATTCAAGAATTATACACTATCTTGAAAAATGGTATGATTACAGTCCGTATTCGTTTAACGAACAAGTCACGATGTTTAACTTAGAAAATCCAATTGATATAAATAATGTGTTTACTTTTTGTAAAAGCCAAGAAATTGAAATAAATGGTGACCAGTTGTTTTCAGAAATAGTTATTTTAAACGATATTTTGATTCCGAAAATAAAAATTTGTCATTATCCCAAAAATTGTCTAAAATTTTAATAAAAATAGATGCTCCTAATTTATTGAAAATAATAGAATATATTTTTGCTGTTCCGCCAACAAATGCATTTGTGGAACGTATTTTTTCGGTAATGAAAAACTTATGGACTGATGAGAGGAACCGACTCAGAGTAGAAGTTATTAAAGCAGAAATTGTGACAAATTTCAACTACACTGTCGTGTCATGAATTTTGTGAGTTTTTGGAAACAGAAAGTGGTCATCAACTCATAAAGGCGGCAAAAAGAGAAAAAAAATACAATTTTAAAAAGCAAAGTACATAATTAATATACATTAAATTTACTTTTTGTAAATTACTTACTGTATTATCATTTATCAGAATTATAGTAATAGTAACAAACTAAAATAATAAATATATTTATATTATTTATTTTACGACTAAAAAAAAAAGGTTTTCAGTAAACGTCCAGTTTTACAAATTATAAAAGTTGGCAACCCTAGACTATTACCCCAGGTTTTTGGTAAATTCGTTTTTTTAAAAAAAAATTAAAACACAAATTACACACATTTTTAGATAAAAAACGTAAAAAAGTTTCAAATAAAAGTTATAGACCGTAAGTTTTATCGTAGTTTAAAAAAATTGCATTATGTTAAAAATTACATGATTTATAAACCATGGAAGCTTAACCATACGGCACTGCCCCGCCTTCCCCTATATTGAGTAAGACTTAATTATTGAGCGTTGGTCATGAATCTAGGAAATATTAAACCCTCTGATTCTACTTATTTGTGTACACAGTACCAGGCACGGCTCAAGTGATTTTACACACCTAGGCAAACTTAAGTTTTGCCGCCCCTTAAACATGTAAATACTATATCAAATATTTGTTCATACAAACATTACTAAAATATAGTTAAATCTGAGTTCATTATATTTATTTGTATAAAGTTAACAATTGATTAGATTGATATATTTATAGACAAGTAAATCCCTACTAATTTAAATAAAACAAAATAATTTAAAAATAGTTGTATTATAATTTTTCATCATATAATTCTACTGCATTAATGTCAGAAGTTAAACCGTCATCTGATGCTAGTGCTAGTTAAAGATATTTACAATGAGTCATTAGTTCATCGCTATTTTTTATTTTGGAAATGTCATAAAAAAATGAAAATAAGTTTGCATGCTCAGAAAGTTGTAAAAATCTTTCGTCAATTGATTGTATAGCTCTATCTAAAATTACATTGAAAAATTTTACTTTGAATCTTTGATTAGAATCAATTATGGGATCATCACGTGAGTCATAATTAAACTGTGTATTTGTACATCTAAATCTACTTTGATCTATTAATGGAAATTAATCTTCAATTCCAAGAGCGTTTGCTAGTAGTTTAGCAGACTTCAATGTATTTTCAAACCCTTCATCAGAATGATATCTCATTAAAAAAGTTTAGTTGAATCTAATTGTTTAACTATTTTAGAAACGTCAAGCGATATTGATTGTAACATTTTACTGGTAATATTTATCTCAAATAAAATATCGTATTTTAATAAAACCGAAGAGCGTTCGATGACAAAATTATTAGTAGAAATCGTTTGGTACAATAGTACGATATTGATTTATGTGTCATATCAATTTAAATTTTAAATTAAAAAATAAGCTTAATAAATAATAAATTCCGTACAAAAATGTGTATCATAATAATTATGAATTATTCATAAAGATAATTATTTTAAATTTAAATAACATAAACAAATTTGTTGTTAATTTTTTATAATTTATTAGAATAAATACCTGTAATTTGTAAAGCAATAGAAGCGTATAATGGCCAATGTTCTTCTGATGAAAGTCGGCAGGCAAATGAAAATAAAATCATTAATATTAACTATCTGTAAACGTCAATCGGTATTCGGTACCTATTGGTGGTAATTAATAATCGTTAACAATGCGTTAAGGAAGAGTTAAAATTGAAAACAACAAAACGCATTGTCGGGGCCAGACAAGACTGATTCACGGAACCTATTAAAAACCGTCAAACACCGACATTTGTTGTCTCTGTCTCACAATTAGTGCGTACCATAGCAAATATTAGATCTTATCCTGGGGTAATATATTTTTTTATATTTTAATATTTTTTTTTTGGTGGGTGATTTTTGATGTTAACACATCAAAAATGTAAGTTTGGTAATCAGATTATCTCAAATAATAAATAGTAATACAACTTTTGACCCTTAAATTATTAAAAAATTATAAAATAATATCATTTAAATAACATAAAATTAAATAGTTGCAACAGTATCACAGAAGGTGATTGTTACATTTGTACCCATTCAATATTATTTTAAATACTTAAATATTAGAAAAACTGACAAGTTAGAGTATTCAGACCAGAACTAACAAAAACTACACAACTTTTGGTGTACCTATATCATACCTGCGAGAGGCATATAAGTTTGACCGGCCGGCGTCCGTGAGGACATTCGGTCTGGTGTTCGGGTTTCGTTAGATATCAAATTATATGCGGTTGTCGTGACTGGTAGACAGGTAGACAGTAGCGACCCACCTCGCAGTTTAGTCGTTGGTACCCGGGGTCAGTTTTAATTTTTTTTTTCAAACGGTTTTATAGTTATCATAATTTTGATAAGGAAACATTGATTGACAAGGGGCCAACTGCATAATTTTTTTGAGATTTTTATATTAGTTATTGAACAACTTATTGCTTGTGTTACAATTGTACCATGTAACTCTGGATAAGGGTCCGTAATACCGTGTTGGCGGTCCGCCTGTTGGTGACCCCTGTATTATACCATTATCAACATAGGCCTTTTTAGTTTTTATATTAGATCAAATTGATTGAAGTAAAATAAGAAAATTTTAGAATGTAACTAGGTTGTAAAGTATTGTTATAGATCTATGGTGTTGTATACAATATTTACTAAAACAAATTTATTCTCAAATAAATTTTACTTAAATAAGCCAAACTACTTGTCTAGTACTACGTTTACAAGTACAATTAAAGTCGGTTTAAAAACTAAAGCGGTCTACTCATGCATCATGCAAATATTATTTCTATATTGTATGTATGTAGTATGTACATAAATATTTAAATATAAAAATAATGATAATCGGAATAAAAGTACAAAAAGTTCCAAAATTGGCTGAACACAGTGTAAAACAAAGGAAAACTACGGTGATTGGGGGGGGGGGGCGAATGCCCCCTTGGCCCTCCCCCTGGATCCGCCACTGGTTCATAAACACGGTACGTTATAATTTATGTCGCAAGATGGACTTGGGTATAAGTATAATTATTCGTATAATGTGCAACAGTGCAACACATTTAGATAATATGGCTAACCGCAGCTGTTAACTTAGGTCGACGATATGTTTTCTGTTTTCACTTAGTATTTTCTAAGAAATATGGGAACAATGTATCGCACTATCGCAGGGCCAGCGCAAGGACAGTGCAACCAATGCCCCTGCGGAACGGAGCTCACTTCAGAAAAGTAAATCATTACTGAACAATATTATTATAGATTTGAAAAGATAACATTTTTTAAACTACAGTTGAAATAATAGTCCTGTAACATCAGTACGGTTACACGTGTAACATAACCTTTATTTAAAATGTAATTTTATATTTCTACAAAAATGTCAAAAATGTTTAACAATATTTAATATTTACGATAGATACTATCGAAGA
The DNA here is from genome assembly GCF_005508785.2 of Acyrthosiphon pisum. NCBI lineage: Eukaryota > Metazoa > Arthropoda > Insecta > Hemiptera > Aphididae > Acyrthosiphon > Acyrthosiphon pisum. The sequence goes on from NC_042494.1 coordinate 85,215,164, forward strand.
GGATAAACCACGTACATTGTAATTTTGTACCTACTGAATAAGTTACTTAAAAGGTCTAAATCTAAACTAATACGAAACCATAGGCGTGCGTATAATTAGGTTTCAGTCCCTTTGAAAATGGTCAGGGTTTAAATCATAAAACATAATATATCCACATTGACAATGAAATCTCAGATTTAAAACATTTCATACATTTATTATAAAATATTACAATTTATGTAGGAATAATTCAACAAATTATTATTTTATATTATTTTACACATGGCACCGCAATTTGTAACGCTAGCCTTCAATGTACGCAAGGGCGGGTGTGCATAAAGAATGTGCAGTTCACTAGAAATTCTCACACATTTTAACTTTAAACATACACTATATTATGATAACATATAATAATATATAACTTATGCATGTAATAAAAAAATGTTTTTACTATATTATTATTAATTTTATAGTTATGACTTGTGAGCCATGATGCCATCTATAGTTTGGAATAAAACTATGTACAGTGTACCGAATATAAAGAGCCTCAGAGCTCCAGGAATGTAGAGGAAGTAGAAATCGTATACTCGTAAAAAATTGAGCTTATAGGCTTAGGGGCTGTTTTACAATCATAGTTTAAACCTCGGTTAAGCCTAACCAACTGATTTTACCAGCTGAATTCGGTGGTTTAACCTTAGTTCATAGTTCAACGATTGTAATACGAGCACTTAGTGTGGTCATGTGGACCGAGTGGACACCAGAACACTCTGCGCCCGATTCTAATAAAATCATTTCTGCGCCCTATTCTAATAATATAATTTAATGTCTGATAAGATTATTTGCTTAACATTTCAAATTTAACAATGTAAATATATTATATAATATATAATATTGGCATTTGGCATAATGGTAATTTATATTATTATGATTAAGAGGACGTGATACCCGCATGTGTTGTCTCCGTCTTACAAGTGCATAACATAGCAAATTATACGCAAAGCAGAACACGTGTAGCTCCGTTAGCTTAAACATTAGAGTAAATTGACCTCTTATAAAATCTAAAGGTAAGATTATTATCTAGACAACCTCATGAGCTTTTTATTATACTTTAATTTTAAAGTGAGCTATGAGTATTTTAAAATTGTAAATTGTTT
>NC_042494.1:85217017-85225870 GCF_005508785.2 Acyrthosiphon pisum
GTGACAAAAAATAAAAATCTTAATTGAAAATATTTAGTATGAGCCATAATGACTCATAGTGCAGATACCCCTTTTAGAACAATATAATTTTTTTTTATTTTAACTCGAAATATACAATCTATATCGCATGACATAATAAGTATATATGATAAGAGACAGATAACAGTATACACAAAAAAAAATAAGGTGAGTAAAGAAGCCACCCAACAATGACACTTTAATATTGTTTTTTTTTTCAGTTGTTAAATAAGAATTTATTTCGACATGCTTTTTTTTTCTTCTTCTTCTAGATTAAAATATGTATAAGGTCTCTGTACCATTTACGTTTTAAGTGTATAGGAGGGCTGCCAGGGATTGTGAGGGAGGAAAGGTTTTTAATTAAAGGATTTGAGTGGGAGGAAAGACTGTTATGGAGTCTTTTATAAAAGTGTTTGGCTTCTTCATTGATTGTTTTTAATTTTATGTGGAGGGTATGATTAGATATGTATGGGGGAGCATTTATTAATTTTCAATGTTTTGGAAGGATTGAATTTTATTTAAATTTGTCTTTTTTGCACTTCCCCATAGCTGTATGCCGTACGTCCAGATTGGTTTCAGTAATGTTTTGCAGATGAGAAGTTTGATATTAGGAGAGGTGTGTTTATTAGAGATTAATGGTTTGAGGATACGAAAACGGTTGTTCGGTGATAGTCTTTTGTTCTTATATTGTGGGCCCATGTTGGTCTTTTTTCTAGTATAAGACCAAGGTACTTAACTGTGGGAGAGGATGGGATTGGAACACCTATATAGAGTTACCTCAGGGGAAGGTGCTGGTCTAAGTGTAAAGGTGGTGTGGATAGACTTGCTATGATTTAATTTAAATCTCCATTTGGTATAACAATTCTCCATAAGATCAAGGTGAGTTTGAAGGTTTGCAAAGGCTATGAGTGGATTGTTATTCATAGAGATGATTACCTTGTCGTCTGCGATGAATATATTATAGAATGTGGGATAAAATGACGGCCTGAGGGACCCCAGCACTTATAGCGCCAATACTTGACGTGTCAGACCCTTATCGTATTTGGAATGTACGTTTAGTTAGATATGATTTGATTAGAAGATAGAAGAATGAAAGAAGACATGTTTTTAGTTTATGTAGGAGACCATCGTGCCAGACTCTATCAAAAGCTTGTGATATGTCTAAGAAAGCGGCTGTACAAAATAATTTTTTTTAGGGAGAAAGATATTGCATCTGCTACCCTGTGCTCCACACAGCATTTGGGAAATGATAATATTTTGTGAATATTTTGGAGTGCTTGAATAATGAATATTTAACTAATAATATTGTATAAATATTTTATTCTCATAAATTAATAAAATATTGCACAAAAATGTTGACTTAATATTTTTATAATGTTTCCACGAAAATGTTTTTAAAAAAATATGATTAAAATGTTTTGTTAATATTTTTTACAAAATATTTTTCAAAAGTGAACTTCTTAGCCAAAAAATATAAATAAAATATTTCCTTATTATTTACGCAACTTTTTCAAATATTTTGACAACTATATTGTTTTCCTGAAAATATTTATACCATAGTTGGGAAATATTAAAATGCTGTGTGGGGCAGTTGATGGGTCGTCGAATGTGAAGAACGAGAACCAAACTGGTAGTCCGGCAGAACTTTCTAGTCAGAAATTATTGGTAGGATACGTTTAAGTATAAATTTTTCTAGGATTTTCGCAAGAAAGGGAAGAAGACTTATAGAACAATATATAAGATTATATTTTATTATAATTTTATTGGATGAATTAAATTTTAATTCCTAGTAATTGTATATAATTATACATTCTAGAAATAGGATTCTACGATAAACGTATTTTTCAAATGCTTTTAAATCGTAATAGTGAATTGACATTTTTATATTTTGTGTCTGTGAAACTAGTTAGTTCAATCGAGAGGTAAAGTTTTTAAAATTCTAAGTAGTATTCAAAATCAGAGAAAAACAAAAAAAAAAATTAGTGAAAAACGAGAATTTTTACGCAAAATTGGTTTTCGACAAAATTGATTTTGGTTTTTGATGTAACTCTAAAACAAATGACCGTAGATACATGACATTTTCACTGAATGTTTATATTATCATTTTCTATACACCATAAAGTTTTCAAAATATTTTGATTTGTTGTTCGCTGTTTCAGGACATTTTCAGTTTTTAACGTTTTTTTTTCTTTAAATGTCAATAAAACTTTATTCCTTGAGTTAAAAAGCTTATATATTGTTATAATGGCAGTTGAAAAATACATAATCACAATTTTTTTTACAAGCATTTAAAGTTCAAATTTTGACAAAATACGTAAAAATCACGAATATGTGCAAATTATTTTGAGTTATAAATTCATAAAAAAAATTCTTTTTAAATCTAAGATTTGAAAATTTAATACAAGATTCTTCATAAGTTTGTCCATCGAAAAAAAAAATGTCTACCGGAAAGTCAAATTACATTTTTACAATATAGAATTTTAACATTAACATTCAACATTAGTTCACTCGATTGCTTATGAAGCGATTTTCTTATTTTGCTGTAATTAAAATATAGTATGTGAAACAATTCGCCACATTTTATTCATAATAAAGAAGTTTTTAATAACAAAACAGAATTACAAAATAAAATTAACAATATGACGGCACAATTTTGGGAATTATAAATAGGTATAAATTTGAATTTATATCAGAAGACCTTGTAAAAAAATATTTTGAAGCAGAGTTTCAATTATGGCATATTGGACAAATGAAAAATAAATTTCAAATACATCTTTGGAAGCTTTTGAAAAATGTAATTTCCCTTTCATTTAACTCCCTATTTGGTTGTGTACAAAATCCATCGTTTTGATTTATCTCCCAGGCGACTTTTACATAAAAATTCCACTAAATAAAAGGAATCCTAAAAATAATAAAATAAATAAAAATATACATTATGTTTTTTTTGTATATTATATTATATTATACGCATTCTGGCTGCTACAATAATCATTATCTACTATATGCTGTGGGCCGTGATGTACAGTCGTACACTCGTTCAGACTACACACTATTAAAAAAGAACATTATGTATTATAAGTGAACAATATAGATTATAGGTAACCGATAACGATCTCTCGTCCATTTGTGTGTCTGTATAACTTACAACACCTACTTAAATCAGTCATCGAGAATGGATATTTCAATATTTGTAATGCGCATACCTTTAGAGTGAAGTGTAGTCGTCAATCGCAACTACAACTACTGCATATCATTATAAAATTGGCTGTCGACCCTTTGGCCTTTACTGTTAGTTATTTACATAGTAGAATATATACAACCGGTAATCTTATCTGTAATGAGTTGAATTAGGAGAAGTGAAGAACACATATTGAAATAATATGTGACTAATGCAATGTATTTTATCTACTATTCTTCAAATCGTTTATGTTTTATTGGTTTTGAAATATAACATAATAAAATAATATAATATATAAAAGAACGTTGTTACTTGTTAAATAGACTGACCAAATAGTTACATGCTGATATTTAAAACGAATTAATGACCATCGACTACATGACAATGAATGATAACGTATTGACGTCAATACCTACACTCAATTATCGATAAAATTTTTACAAAACTGACATCCACGATCCATTAGGTACCTACTACACTATCTAGTTCTGGAGGGTTATTCAGAAACTCATTCAAATAAGATCCGTATACGAAAATCGTTGTTTCCACATGATTTTTACATGATCCCAAAAACCGGTATTCTAAAACCTTTTTCGTATACGGATACAATTATGCCATGTGAAAGATATTCACACGATTGAGTCGGATGGGTTTTCGTATGTGAAAATTGGTTTCCGTATGCGGATACATGTTATTCCACTGGTTATAGGTTTAGATTATGGTTTAAACATTGAATGACGACTGTAGAAAAAGTGTAAGATATAATTTTTTTTAATATACTGAAGGTTTATAATTATAGGTAATTTATGATTTATAATTATCACACCATATGTAAATAATTTTATATATTTAACACTATGCATTGCATCGAGAATTATTTATTGATTTTTATAGCTAGATTATAGGTACTGCTTTAAAAAACCCGTGTTACCCTTTGAGTATGGGTCTTGTAAAAATGTAGATATTGTAAAATACCTACCCATAGGTATGGATATATAAGTAGAACAAACATTTACAAGGATATTTACTTTAAAGAATAAATAAATTGTTGTAATTACCTATTGGAATACCAATTTATTATTTGTTATGATTATCCAATACTTCTAAGTAGATTGTAGGTATCTATAGATAATATATTATCTATTATATTTGTATATTATCATATACAAAATAACGTATGATATTTTCATAAACATTTTAGTATAAAAAACAAATTTTATATTTATGTTTAATCATCATAACTATAAATAGGTATATAATAGTATATACTGTCTCGAGTTAATGGTAATTGTAATTTTAATCACTCGTTATGTATGTGTAACATATGTATTTTAGCGTTTTGTACTTTATTACATTATTGGACAGGACTATATAACAATTTAATATTAATAATTCATAACTTGAAACGAAACATAGTATAATAAGTTATACGATGCCAGATGCATCGTGGATATCATTGTTCATACATTGGCTACATATTTTACAATTTGCTTTTGCTATAGGTACCCAATCAACGCTCTCGGTAACGTAGTCGCACAGTATAATAAGTGGTCAGAAAGTGATTTAAGTTTGCCAAAATGAATATCACCTTTTATTCATATTACATATTAAACATATTACAGCTAGATAGGTACATAATAATTTACAATATATGTATTCGACAGGAAACAATTTCAAATTTTACATTATTTTTTTAAAATCAAAATCAGTATTGTAGGTATCAAAATATTTGAAATTTAATTTTTAATATTCGTAAACAAAATCCGTGTTGTTAAAACTTAACCGTATTGTTTCTATTTCTAATTCTAATATAATTTCTAATTGTGATAACAACATTTGTAAATATAACGCTAAGATATTTTAAAAATTTAAATTTAATAATATACCTAATTTTGTTATAACATTTATAACATTTAGTCAGCTATATATTTTACTGATGTTTTCTTTAAAAATACAATAAACATTGATACATTTTGTTAAGAAAAAAAAATATTTTTTACTCAGTACGTTCATAATTTAAAAAAGGATGGCTTGTAATTTAATGAATTCATGACTCATGTATCTAATATAAGTACATTGTACTGTTAACTATAGTCTATACACCTTGTGTAACTTTAAACATTGAATATTTATAATTTATGTTTCACTAGTTTATTTATAATAGTAATATATAAATATAATATTTAAAATTATTAACATATATAACTATAAATTCATATATAAAAAGGTGGGCAAGTGGGTGTCACTCTGCTTTGCAGTAGGTTACAAATGGGTCACTGTAATGGATGTTGTTAAAATTTAACGCAATGATATATTATCATTGTACAAGAAAAACGATTTTGAGCGAAGACGGTCAGTCAGCCTATATAATATTAATAAGTATATGTTTGATGATATATTATTGTGAATAAAGTAATTTATATATAACCTATTTACGTGGAAACTTGTTTTAAATTTTCAATCATTAGCTATAAAAGTTGAACATTTTATAAATTTTTATAACTCCAAAATAATTATTAAATTATAAATTTGATATGTATTGTCAAATTCAAACTTTAAATACTTATTAAAAAAAAAATTGTGACTATGTCTTTTTAATATTTTTCAACTTCTATTGCAGCAATAAATCAGGAGCTTTGTATTAAATTTTCACGCTGTTTGGCACAACAAATAAAATTTTATTGATATTTGTAGAAATAAAAACTAAAAAAATTGATTGTAAATTATCCGTAAACAGCTTAAAATGAGTTCAACATTTTTCAAAATTTGATAGTATATAGAAAATGAAAAGAAAAACATTCAGTGAAATTTTCATGTACAGTTGTTCGTTATTGAATTACAATAAAATAAGGAAATCACTGCATGAGATATCGAGTGAATATGCAATATTGTAAAAATATGAACTTCAAACGCTCATAAATTGTTAATTTGACTTTTTTGTGGACATTTTTTTTTTTTTTTTGATAAAGGTAGACAAACCTATGAGGAATCTTGTATTACATTTTCAAATCTTAGAATTAAAAAAAAAAATTTATGAATTTCTAGCTCAAAATAATTTACACATTTTCGTCATATTTACATATTTTGTCAATATTTGAAATTTAAATACTTATAAAAAAGAATTGTTTATGGATTTTTAATATTTTTCAAATATCACTTTATCAATATATTATGAGCCTTGTAAATTTTCACGATTTTTTTACTCTACGAATACAAATTTTTTTGACATTCATAGAAATAAAAACTAAAAAAAATTGAAACTGAAAATGTCCGTAAACCCTAAACAGTTCAAAATAAATCAAAATTTTTTGAACATTTTATCGTGTATAGAAAATGTTAATCAAAACAACCAGCGAAAATTTCATATATCTACAGTCATTTGTTTTAGAGTTACACCCAAAACTAAAATCGATTTTGTCGAAAACCAATTTTGCGTAAAAAATGACGTTTTTCCTTAATTTTTTTTTTGTTTTTCTCGGCGCTTTTAAAAATTACTGGGAATTTTTTACTTTCCCAATACACCAACTAGATTCATTTTCTCGTAGAACAAGATACTGTTGAAGAAAATCGAAGCATTTTTACTGCCCCAAACCGTGATGACAGACAAAAAAAACTAAGGAAACTCATCGTGTTCACAGACACAAAAATTTAAAAATTTAAAAATTAATAATTAAAAAAAAACACTGTAAAACCAATACATTCACCACTCCACTCAGAATCTAAAATTGATAAATTGTTACAATGTTCCTTGTTTTTAAGTTTTAACTATAAAAAAGTTAATGTACCTATAATAAATTTAACAAAATGTTATTGGTTTAAGTTCGCTTAATGACAGACATAAAAAATTACTAATAAAACAAAGACACATCATTCTAAAATCAATACATTCATTGATCTACTCAGAATTAAAAATACGTACCTATTTGTGCATTTTATTGATATTTAATAATAATTAGATCTAAGTCCAAGAAAATTAAAATCTGGGATATGATTTTTACTTTACTTTTATAATAAAAATATTTTTAACCTGTATTAAAATATTGTTTAGCCGTATTTACTATTCATTTAGGTCTATGAAATTATTTTGATTTTATTTGTGTTGGTAGAACCCCTTACGTTTTTGACATACTGCCCCATTAAATAAGAAATTCCAACCGTTGTGCCTATAATTTTTGTTTAATTATGTGTTGTTTGTATAGCTTGTGTAAGAATTAAGTGATAAAAGTTTAAATTTAAAAGTTATACTCTTACATTTATGCGTAAATAGGCAGATAAATTATTTATGTTTTGGATTTATGTGGAATGACTAATAGGGTTGCCAACCGGTCGGTATTTCACATCCATAGGCTTAAAAAGCCGGTTGCCGGTATTAACCTATAAAAAGCCGGTATTTTCAGAGTAATAATTGTAAAATTAAAAATGCCGGTATTTCCATCTGATCGAAATTTTCGGTATAAATAAATATTAATTTAATACATTTTTTCCGATCATCTACTACACAATTAAAAAATATTAAACAAATTTTACAGTATGTATTTTCGGTGCCATGTAGCAATGCATTTGTTGAACGCGTTTTTAGCCACATGACAGTTTGTGGACAGACGAGCGCGATCGTTTAGGAATTGATACGGTTAAAGCCTAATTAGTTATAAGAAATAACTTAACATATAATTGTTCGGAGTTCTTTGAAGAAATATAAAATGAAAAACATTTATTAAACGCTGTGAAAAATACCACGAAATAAAAATTTTAATTTTATAATTTACCTTACTTTATTTAATTGTTTTAACATATTATTAATATGATTAAATTTATTATTTTAACTTTAAATAAAAATCCACTGAAAATGATGACCTTATTTTTTTTGTACACTTGGGCCGGTATTTTCAAAATTAAAAGTTGGCAACCCTTATGACTAACGAGTGAATGACAAGGTATTGAGTGTCATTTACTTGTTTTTATCGTCAAAATAATATGGATTTATTTTTTTGTGTGTGCTGTGAAAATGTATTAAAAGTTAAAATGCGCCGTTGAGTAAAATAGGCTGGGAACATAGGCGCAAATAGAGGGGTATTAGCACCCCCAGTTTTAAAATTAGCACCCTCTAATAATTTATGTGTATATGTGTCAAAACTTCTCCTTACAACAATAAAAAACCAAAAACAGACATGAGGGTACAGGGTATAATGAATGAAAAAATGAACTCAACAATTGTCATTTTTTCGAATTCAAAATCTATTTAGAACATTAATAATTATTTTCCAATGTCTCTACTAAACCCGGTCGTTGTGGTCGGTTATGTTATAATCAGTTGTCAAGTCCAGTGGCGACTCTGCGCTATGACAATAGTATCGCGAGTATTTACTAATATAAACATTCCTGTGCCCATATCTAATTCGGACGAAAACCTAATTACGATATACGAATCACTTGTCAGTTGGTGTTCACTTATGAGTTCCAAGTTTTCGACAGTCTGTGTAATTGTGTATGCTGTATGGTATTATATAGTATAATATCCTATACAGGCTGTAATAAATAGAACTGACTTTTGAAATAACTTTTGTTCTAATCAATATTTAAATTGTTTTTTGTATACAATTTATAGTCACTTATTATAGTTTCAAATATATTATGCAAAAATTATTTTTATATTTTAA
>NC_042494.1:85225920-85226823 GCF_005508785.2 Acyrthosiphon pisum
TAAAAACATTTATCTAAGTCAAGTAGCTTATTTTTAGAATTTTTGATATATCAATATTTTTTTGATTAAATGAATTCGGAACGCATACGTAAGTTATTATAATAACTTCTTTCAAAATATTTTTTTTGAAAATTGGCTGACATGAATATATTAATTCTTAAATTATTTACTAATCATATAATTTTAACAATTTTTGTCATACGTTTAAGTAGCGTCATTTTTTTTTCGTCAAGTCTTTCTGTTTTTTTGTTATACCTTGTATACTAATATTTATTTGTCATATTTTTTGAATAAAATATGAAAAAGTTGTTTTACATTTTTGATAAATTAAAATTGACTATTGTATTCATTTTTATAAAATGTACCTAATACACTATAAGTCTTCAATGTTAAATTGTCATAAAACATTTTTGCTCAAAAAATTCATAATTGCCTCATAGTTATAATTTAATTTAAATGCCAAAAAAATGCAGAGCTTAAGCACCCTCAGTTTTTTAATTGAAATTGCGCCTATGGCTGGGAACCCCTGAATTAAACATTCGGTGTTCCAATACACGCCCCGGGCGATTGTAAGCTCGGCCCGGGGAAAAAAAATATTCAAAAGATCTATTGTAAACTCGGCCCCAGTTTTTTTCAGGTAAAAATTATTTAGGTGTAAACTCGGCCCGAGGTTTTTACAGGTAAAAACGATTGACATGTAAACTCGGCCCGGATTTTTTTCAGGTAAAAACGATTGACGTGTTAACTCGGCCCGAATAAAAATATTATACGTATGTACTTATAATATTTTTGAGAACCATTTAGCATTACCCAGAGGACACCACGAGGAGGTGTTTCTCATTATCCTCCAAAAATTATTTTCATATTATTATTCATAGTATGAAATGCGTTATATAAATGTAA
>NC_042494.1:85227262-85228230 GCF_005508785.2 Acyrthosiphon pisum
ATTATCCTCCAAAAATATTTTCATATTATTATTCATAGTATGAAATGCGTTATATAAATGTAAAATTGCATGTGTAAAAATTTAAGTAATATGTTTCATATGTTGTAAAAAAATATAAGTAAAATGTAATAATTTAAAATGTGTAAAAATATAATAACTAATAATAGGTTATAATATAAATTTATTTTTTGAAGTGAAAAGCCATATGTTTGACGTATTCAGTCACCGATATTTCCTTATTTTTATATTTTGTAAGTGTTTTTTCCAATAATTCTTTTAGATTCTGAGTGGAACGATGAATGTATTGATTTTACAATGATGTGTGTTTTTTTATTTTTTATTTTTTTTGTGTCTGTGTACACGATAAGTAGTCGAAATAATGCTACGATTTTCAACTTCAGTATCTTGTTCGATCAGAAAGTGAATATCGTTGGTGCATCGGGGAGGTCAAAATTTAAATTTCCCAGTGGTTTTCAAAAGCGCCGGGAAAAACAAAAGAAAAATTAAGGAAAAACGGGAATTTTTACGCAAAATCGATTTTTCACAAAATTGAATTTGGTTTTTGGTGTAACTTTAAAAAAAATTACCGTAGATACATGAAATTTTGACTGAATGTTTATCTTAGCATCTTCTATACACCATAACATTTTCAAAATATTTTGATGTATTTTGAGCTCTTTACGGACATTTTTATTTTCCATTTTTTTTTAGTTTTTTTTCTAAAAATATCAATAAAATTTTATTTGTTGGATAAAAAAGCTTGAAAATTTAATAGAAGGCTCTTAGTATATTGTTTCAAAAGCAAATGAAAAATATTAAAAATCGTTAGTCACAGTTTTTTTTTTTAAGCATTTAAAGTTCAAAAAATGACAAATTATGGAAAAATCACGAAAATTTGCAAATTATTTCGAGTTAGAAATTCATAAAAATTTTTCTTTTTAAATCTAAGATTTTAAAATGTAATACAA
>NC_042494.1:85228330-85229223 GCF_005508785.2 Acyrthosiphon pisum
CTTTTATTTTCTCAAATTTGACGTCAACTATTTAAAACAAATACAAAATCTATTTTCATCAATATATCAACTTATTTCTCTTTCAACAATTATTTATTATCAACCAATTTATTCTCTTCCAACAATTATTTATCATTCAATTTAATTCTTTTATTTCAATTCAATTACCTTTATTTCAATTCAATATTTATTCATAAATTATTCACTTTTATTTCAACTCAAAAATTATTCATCAATTATTTCAATATATTTATTCAATTGCTACGCGCGTGCATCAATTTTTTAGATCAGCCTATACCACTGTCTATCACTATTTATTCTCAATAATCACTATATATCATTAGATCAGTCCCTTGCTGTCTATTTACCATAAAAACTTTTAGATCAGCCTACCGCTGTCTACCAAAAAAAATATTCCCAGGTCAGTCCTCCGCTGCCTATCATAAAAACCCTAGATCAGTCTATCACTGTCTATTACAAAAATAATACCTAGGTCAGTCCACCGCTGCCTTTACAAAAATTACATATGTTTCCCTAACAAGCTTGTTTTATTTATTTTTATTCAAATATTACACCTTCACCAATAATATCTAAAATTTAACGCTGGTTTTAAGAATTTAAAAACCAACGTGAGACGTGCACTCCAAAAGCTCTAATCTTATTTATAATATCTTTATATTCAACTTAATTAGTCAACTCACAATACTGTTGCTCCAACTGCTTGGGCCATTCTGTCTATTTGTCTGTCTCTGCTTGCCTGACTCGTTCTTTCTCTCCGGAGTTGTCAAGGGTGATCGGTCCTCGACTGTGACTCGTTGTGAGCTGTCTCCGTGGAGTTGAAACGTTGATAGTAGCCGCTGCACCGGAACTGGACTCTGACGTTGAATTGACTG
>NC_042494.1:85229273-85231011 GCF_005508785.2 Acyrthosiphon pisum
GACTGGTCAGATTAATATCTGATAGCCGTTAACTACGAGTATATTATGATTTTGCAGGAAGCGAGACCGCTCGTGTTGATGATGAAGATGTTGACAGGATAGTTTATAAATAAATGTAGACAGATGAAAGATACTTTGTAGTTTATTTTAATGTTCTTCAGTAATAAATGACAAGTTACTACACAGAGTGACGTGAAGGTGCTTGTTGTGCTCTGGAGTAGACACGTCTGAATACAGGCTGTTTCAGGCTCCCTTTTATATTCGGGTCCCTGCTCCCCCTGCCTATCGGTTCGCTATCTTGTCTCTACCGGATGTGGTCCGTGTGACCATCGACTCAGCCCACGCATTTACAATATTCCTATCTAATCTGAGTATTCGCTATAATGCGTTGCCAGCTAATTTATTATCTGTGTTGTTGTTAAAAAAAGCCATCAATTCTGCGAATTGCTAAATATTTATCAGTTATTACATCTTGGTCTAAATGTCGCGTACATATACATGTACCCATATATCTACTCGTGACTTTGGCAATTCCTATATCCTTTCAACTGGTTCGTGAATTGCGTTTTTAGAAAATATAATTTGGCTCACCTACTCGGTTATTTTGACTACATGATTAACCTTCTATTGTATTCGTATATGGCAACTTTTGACTATTGCCAATTTGTTTAAGGAGGTCGTTTACCTAATCGCTTATGCCGAATTTAACTATTCATATATAATGATATTTATGTGTTGTGAGTAAACGGTTTCTATCCGTTACAACACTCTGTACATGTTTTAACACTTTTTGTGCGTGTAACTACCTCAAAATTATTTACAACAACAATGGATAGAAAATATTACCTAAAGTTTCTTAATATTCATTGTAGGCTTTTAGTAATGAATATTGAATATATCTTATTTCATTTTTGTAATAGTTTGCAAAATCTTTGAGAAATTGAGTTATTCATTAGGCACAATTTTGAAGAATCTTGAAACAATAACATGATTTTATTAATTAAAGAGGGACTATAAGTAAATGTACATATGTGTGTGTGTGTGTGTGTGTGTGTTTTGCAATTGTGAGTTTGTATTTTCTTGAAGGGAGTATGCGTAAAATCGTCCTACTACTGTATTATACCTACCTAATGTAATTTGGACAGTCTATGTTATGTATGTATATATAATTGATCACTGACCTTATGCGACGGTGTTTGTAGTAATTCTCTGCATCTGGTTTGTGTTTCTCCGGGGTAGTGTTCGACGGTCGGTATCACGGCGACAATATATGTATTTTGATTCGCAAGGCTTACAATATATTATGTGTGTAACGCTCCTTCCTGGAGCCTCGTAATAAGAACCCGTATTTTAACTATTGTGATTGTGACTATTATCGTATGCTCTTGAAAATCCCTACATTCACGGCAATCGTACACAGTCGACGGCTAACCGAATGTAATTTAAGTTATGGAGCACTTGAAACTATGCTTATATATTCTAAATAAATTAACGTAATTATGTACTACTTATGATAATCTTATAAACTATATTTTGCTCATAGAAATTCCTACACTCGAGGCAATCGTACACAGTCAACGGCTAACCGAATATAATTTAAGTTAAGGAGCACTTAAAATTATACTTATGTATTCTAAATATATTAACGTAATTATGTAATACTTATGATAACCTTATAAACTATATTTTGCTCATAGAAATTCCTACACTCGAGGCAATCGTACACAGTCAACGGCTA
>NC_042494.1:85231061-85234108 GCF_005508785.2 Acyrthosiphon pisum
TAAAATTATGCTTATATATTCTAAATAGATTAATGTATTTATGATCTAATAATAACTAAATTTTAATAGAACGCTATTTCACGACAATAGTCACAAAGGGTTGTATGGTAGGGGAGTAGTTAGATAGATAAATCAAAAGAAGAAACTAAGTGCATTTAGTATGTAATAAGGAATAATTAATCGTGTGGTCATACCGAATGTTGAAAATGATTCAATATATATATACGTCTGAGTTGGTGTTGGTGGATACTCCTCTTGAACAGCAAAGAAAATGTATCGGGACGCTGAGTGGCGTGGACGTTGTGCATCGGATGGTCTTGTAAAATAACTGTTGTCGAGTCGATCCCGTAGGGTCCTTATATAATGTGACTTAGGTGTGATCCCTTCTTCTGGTGCATCGATGTCTGCGTTTATGCATTGATGTGTTTATGACTTTCTGTCTTCCGCGGTATGACAAGGGTGCCGCTGGTAGGTAATTTATTGTGTTATGATGTCCCTAGGTCTATATTGGAAATTTGTCGTCGGCTTCTTGAAGTTTATTATGAGTTATAATGTGTTGTCGTCTGGCGCCGTTGATAATTGATAGTTGGTTTTTACTAAACGGTTGGTCGGAGAGGTGTTGAATATCATTTATGTTTTGCATGTGGTGTATGAGGGAGCGTAAGTATATGCCTAATGTGTATATATGTATATGTATATTGGATCACCCCACACTCAGTACGGTCCACCATATATTAGTTATCCCGTGTTTTTATTTAAGTCTAAATATTACATATTACAATTATACCAATATTTAATAAGCATCGTATTATTACAATATTCCATAGAAAAAAAAATGATTAATTCAGTAATAGACTTAATATATGATTCCTATCTATATACATACTACATTATTTAGTACCTACCTACAATTAATATCAGGGTAGCCAATCATTAGGCAATATCATACTTAAATTGTTTTTGTTAATATTTATCTGTGTGTTATATTAATTATAAAATGGAAAAATGTTTTATAACAAATAATTAATTTTTCAGATTCAAAAGTATTGGTTATTATGTATTTATTACACTGTGTATTCATTCCTTCATCGAAAAAATCTACTCGTGATGAAAATGGTAGAAAAGGTTTTACAAAATACAGCATACGAGATTCACAAAACTCATTTATAATTGTGACACCAACTTCTGTTGACATGGAATCTACACTCCAAAAAATGTCTGAGATGGGTGCAATCCAGCCTTGTATATTAGTTATTGGAACACTATTTGATCCAAAGCAAATTCTTGTGTATTTTGACAACATTAAGTATAAAATGTTTTCAGCCATTAAAGCCTTTGACATATGTTTTAAGATTTTTCACGTATTCAATGTAGAGTATCCAATAGAGTCAAGTGATGTGTGGTTTTTTATACAAATTTTTTTTTTTAAGATAACTACAAAGTATGATAAATCTAATGTATTAATTAAACAAGTGATAAATGAATTAAAATCTTAATTGTATGCATAATGTATTATAAACTGGGTGTTAATGAATAAATCAAAAATAATTTAATGTTTTGTTTTGTTTTTTGCAAAAAACATATTTGCTAAATACCTATTCTTCCTAAACTCTTCCACTTTATATTTAAAATAGTTATTTTGTCAATTCAAACAAATTATTTCATTAATATTAGACTAAAATTCCAAAATGGTATTGTAAATTCAAGAAACAATTGTTAACTATCTCCAGGGAAATAACGTCAAAAATCTAGCCGCCGGACCGGGAATCGAACCCGAGTCTCTCGCTTGCCGGGGGGCGATTGTAAGCTCGGCCCGGGGAAAAAAAATATTCAAAAGGTCTATTGTAACTCGGCCCCAGTTTTTTTCAGGTAAAAATTATTTAGGTGTAAACTCGGCCCGAGGTTTTTACAGGTAAAAACGATTGACATGTAAACTCGGCCCGGATTTTTTTCAGGTAAAAACGATTGACGTGTAAACTCGGCCCAAATAAAAATATTATACGTATGTACTTATAATATTTTTGAGAACCATTTAGCATTACCCAGAGGACACCACGAGGAGGTGATTCTCATTATCCTCCAAAAATTATTTTCATTTTCATATTATTATTCATAGTATGAAATGCGTTATATAAATGTATAATTGCATGTGTAAAAATTTAAGTAATATGTTTCATATGTTGTAAAAAAATATAAGTAAAATGTAATAATGTAAAATGTGTAAAAATATAATAACTAATAATAGGTTATAATATAAATTTATTTTTTGAAGTGAAAAGCCATATGTTTGACGTATTCAGTCACCGATATTTCCTTATTTTTATATTTTGTAAGTGTTTTTTCCAATAATTCTTTTAGATTCTGAGTGGAACGATGAATGTATTGATTTTACAATGATGTGTGTTTTTTTATTTTTTATTTTTTTTGTGTCTGTGTACACGATAAGTAGTCGAAATAATGCTACGATTTTCAACTTCAGTATCTTGTTCGATCAGAAAGTGAATATCGTTGGTGCATCGGGGAGGTCAAAATTTAAATTTCCCAGTGGTTTTCAAAAGCGCCGGGAAAAACAAAAGAAAAATTAAGGAAAAACGGGAATTTTTACGCAAAATCGATTTTTCACAAAATTGAATTTGGTTTTTGGTGTAACTTTAAAAAAAATTACCGTAGATACATGAAATTTTGACTGAATGTTTATCTTAGCATCTTCTATACACCATAACATTTTCAAAATATTTTGATGTATTTTGAGCTCTTTACGGACATTTTTATTTTCCATTTTTTTTTAGTTTTTTTTCTAAAAATATCAATAAAATTTTATTTGTTGGATAAAAAAGCTTGAAAATTTAATAGAAGGCTCTTAGTATATTGTTTCAAAAGCAAATGAAAAATATTAAAAATCGTTAGTCACAGTTTTTTTTTTAAGCATTTAAAGTTCAAAAAATGACAAATTATGGAAAAATCACGAAAATTTGCAAATTATTTCGAGTTAGAAATTCATAAAAATTTTTCTTTTTAAATCTAAGATTTTAAAATGTAATACAAGA
>NC_042494.1:85234327-85238873 GCF_005508785.2 Acyrthosiphon pisum
TGACATGGAATCTACACTCCAAAAAATGTCTGAGATGGGTGCAATCCAGCCTTGTATATTAGTTATTGGAACACTATTTGATCCAAAGCAAATTCTTGTGTATTTTGACAACATTAAGTATAAAATGTTTTCAGCCATTAAAGCCTTTGACATCTGTTTTAAGATTTTTCACGTATTCAATGTAGAGTATCCAATAGAGTCAAGTGATGTGTGGTTTTTTATACAAATTTTTTTTTTAAGATAACTACAAAGTATGATAAATCTAATGTATTAATTAAACAAGTGATAAATGAATTAAAATCTTAATTGTATGCATAATGTATTATAAACTGGGTGTTAATGAATAAATCAAAAATAATTTAATGTTTTGTTTTGTTTTTTGCAAAAAACATATTTGCTAAATACCTATTCTTCCTAAACTCTTCCACTTTATATTTAAAATAGTTATTTTGTCAATTCAAACAAATTATTTCATTAATATTAGACTAAAATTCCAAAATGGTATTGTAAATTCAAGAAACAATTGTTAACTATCTCCAGGGAAATAACGTCAAAAATCTAGCCGCCGGACCGGGAATCGAACCCGAGTCTCTCGCTTGCCGGGGGGCGATTGTAAGCTCGGCCCGGGGAAAAAAAATATTCAAAAGGTCTATTGTAACTCGGCCCCAGTTTTTTTCAGGTAAAAATTATTTAGGTGTAAACTCGGCCCGAGGTTTTTACAGGTAAAAACGATTGACATGTAAACTCGGCCCGGATTTTTTTCAGGTAAAAACGATTGACGTGTAAACTCGGCCCAAATAAAAATATTATACGTATGTACTTATAATATTTTTGAGAACCATTTAGCATTACCCAGAGGACACCACGAGGAGGTGATTCTCATTATCCTCCAAAAATTATTTTCATTTTCATATTATTATTCATAGTATGAAATGCGTTATATAAATGTATAATTGCATGTGTAAAAATTTAAGTAATATGTTTCATATGTTGTAAAAAAATATAAGTAAAATGTAATAATGTAAAATGTGTAAAAATATAATAACTAATAATAGGTTATAATATAAATTTATTTTTTGAAGTGAAAAGCCATATGTTTGACGTATTCAGTCACCGATATTTCCTTATTTTTTTTTTTGTAAGTGTTTTTTCCAATAATTCTTTTTTTTTTTTGGTTTTTGTGTTTTGAAACTGAAATGGTGCATTTAGGCTATTGATTTTAATGTAAGTTTCTGTTTGTACTTCTTTTAATTTTGCAATGACAGAATATATATTGGGGTGAGTTGAATTGAAACTATAATTACTATCGATAATTGCTATTGGTTTAAAATCACAATGTAAAGCCCTACATTTTTCACGGACGTGTTTTAAACAAGAAATATAATTATCTGTAGTTTTTCCGGCTAATAAACAAAAAACAAGCGGTATGTAATGACCATTTATATGACCATGTATTGTAAACATCTGTTTAAGAAACTTGGCACAATATGAAAAAGTTCCGTCGACATATATATATTTTGATGTGCAAAGCGTTTTTAAATTTGTATCACAGCTAAAAATGATTATTTTTTCTTGTCTATCATTAATTAATAAAAAATTTGTATTTCTATTTGTTACTATTTCCATAGTTTCTAATACCTCATGTACTTCGTCGATCGATTTCGGTAGCGCAGGCATTGACTTTTTTCTGGCGTTGTACATATTCCTCTTAACATACCGAATATCACTTACTTGCAGATCTTGCGCGTCAGGTACCTTATTTACTGCACTACAAAAAATTTTATTTGGCCTACTGCAGATATCCTCAATTGCTTTGCGTTTGGCCACGGTGGTAACACATTGTCGTTGTAGTACTTGGTCCAGGACAGGTTCGTGTTTATGATCATCATTTTTCTCCGTAATATTATTATTTATTCCAAAGGTTTTTAAAAACGCTGTACATTTGCGATTTATACAACGCCACTTTATTTCACCTGAAGCTAACGGACGAGATACTTTAGAATATTTAAAATTATCTAAAACAAAAAGTGGTTTTCCACGTTGGGACTCAACTATGCTTGCCATCGTGACGGTTGTGTAAACACTAAACACTAGTGAAACGTCGTTTCAAAAGTCCAATACGAAAATGAAATTATTTGTCTCAATGTTTAAATATATTTTAGCATTCGAACAAAATATTGTTCACGATAAGATATAGATAAGTACGTTATTTATTATTTGCAGATAAAATTATGTCGTGATAATTATATATTATTGATCAAAATTATCGGGCCGAGTTTACAATCTACCTATTTTATTACCTAAAATGTCCGGGCCGAGTTTACAATCGACCTATTTCACTACTTAAAATTTCCGGGCCAAGTTTACTACAAAAAAGGTAATCGCGGGCCCAGTTTACATTTGCCCCACGCCCCTGCAGCTGTATTGAGGATCGTGAATGTCTGGTAACAGGCGAGCATGTATGGGACAAATACTGAAATACGGCGAGACACCCCGTGTCCATGTATAACGTAGGTATTTTATATATTATATTGTATTTTATATTTCTTAACATATATCATTATAACTGTCTAAATAAAAGACGTGAAAAATGTCTGAGGCCTGTTTCGTGCGCTACGAAGTATCCGATACCTATATATATTTTAATCTTTATCCACTGGCATTGTTGTTGATCCGGTCTCATCCAAAGCCGAGAGTACAGGACACGTTTCAGAAAATCATCAAAAGCCATAAAATAAATACTGCTGGGTAGCAGGTACTAGAAGGTTCAATAATGTAGTAACCAGGTGGTCCTTTTTTCCGAGAAATACGAAACAATAACTATATAGGTAGAGTCGCTGTCTATACGCAGTACCGCCAGTACCTACC
Organism: Acyrthosiphon pisum; assembly: GCF_005508785.2. Lineage (NCBI taxonomy): Eukaryota > Metazoa > Arthropoda > Insecta > Hemiptera > Aphididae > Acyrthosiphon > Acyrthosiphon pisum. Next base: position 85,237,196 of record NC_042494.1, read on the forward strand.
CATATTATACTGCGCATTCCTTACTAAACGCAGTAAGTTTTAAATTCTTACATTTCTATATAAAAATAAAATAAACTCAAAGGGACCTCACTCTTCAGTATAATATATTTTATGAATTGTTGGTATATCATGACGGTAATCGGAAAAAAAACCCCGTCGAACAACCCCGGAAAAAAATCCCCAGACTACAATATTACTCATAACCACGTGCAAATAGCTGAACAAAAATTTTTTAAACGTCAATTAGTATCAGCCATTATATATTATAAATAATTCAACTTAACTAACTTAACAACTTCACAAATATAGCATATAAAAATATTTCGAATGATCGATACGTCAAATAATACAGTTTAAAACCTAGTATACAAAAATATTATACAAAATATAGGTAATAATATTAATAATAATTATAAAACAATAATTTATTGTATGAAGCACGAGGCACCTACTTACAGTAAAAAGACTTATTTGATTGGTCATACAAAATATATTTGTTAAATTCAGACAATTGTCTAGTATTTTTTAAAAGTGTAAAATACACTGCCCCGAGTTAGTTTAAGAAAATAGATAAAACAGGTTTTTCATGAAAACCTATTAAAAATAAAAAAAACCTTAGAAGGAATAATTTGTATGATTCAAATGCAACAGTTATCAATAAACCAAACCTTAACTAAATTATAAATATATTGGTATATTAGTATATTTTATGTTTAGTAATTACTATTTACTATATTATAATATCATTCAAAAAATTTATAATTATTACTATTAATATTACCATATTATATTATTGACGATTATTATAATAATATTATGATCCATATATATGTTACCGGCAAAGACGTAAATTAAGGAATTAATGTTAATGACTAGTCAATAACGATATTTCCGATCAAATTAGGCAGTACACGATATTGACTAGTAAATATCGTTAATGTCTATTATAATCAGTCAATGATGCAATTAGAAATATCTCCTAGGTAATGACAATAGCTCCGGGATTTTTCAGGCATAATTGACAAAAATATAAAATATTCTTGCGTTGTAAAATCGATTTATCTAGATATAATCAGTACGTACGATAAAGCTGATAAATCTCTAATATTTCGACGGCCGTACTTTAGGTACCTATTAAGTACTATGATAGCGATAACATGCATCTAGTATCCATCTATAGAAATTACCTTCAAAGTCGACCGATTTGTAGGTGCGCAGTTCACGTTCACTTCACATCCAGTGCAACATTACCGTAAACTTTTTGTTCTGACATCGATTTCAGTGAGTTAATACATTTTTGTTTAATTTTACTCTTTTCATTATTGCTATGGAGATCGAAGAAATGAAAATAAAATTCGAAAATGCAATTTTCTCGGTAATTGATGAGAAAAAACGGGACGATAACACAGCATACATCAATACCGAGCAGTATGACGAAAAAATATCGGCCGTTAAAAGTGCGAAATTAAAAAAAAAGACCACAAGATTACAGATTGATTCGTAAGTACGATGTTATGACTATTGCTGGGAAAGAAAAATTAATTAAACCCATATCAGATGGAACAGTTCTTTATTATTTGAAAGTTGATGAAATGTTCGACGTCCTATATACTACTCATATTGCAATTGGACATGGGGGAAGAGATAGAATGGTGGCTGAATTAAGACATAAATATTG
>NC_042494.1:85238923-85253957 GCF_005508785.2 Acyrthosiphon pisum
TCGAAATATTTTTATATGCTATATTTTTACTGTAAGTAGGTGACTACATTCAATAAATTATTGTTTTATAATTATTTTATTATTACCCGATATATATTTTCAATTTTGTATAATATTTTTGTATACCTACTATGTTTTGAACTGTATTATTTGACGTATCGATCACTCAAAATATTTTTATACTTCATATATTTGTGTACACTACAATACAACCATAAGTAACATTTGAAGTTTTAAAAACGTAATATTTTATTTCGGGGATTTAATTTCTACAGAATTATAGCAACATGAAATGTGTATTAATATAGTAATATATAAAATGTTATTGTTAATTTTTCGAAAATTATTTATAGTTATTTATTTATATTATTATTATTACCTACCTATATTTTGTATAATATTTTTGTATAAGCTCTATGTTTTTAACTGTATTATTTGACGTATCTATCATTCAAAATATTTTTATATGGTATACCTATTTGTGAAGTTGTTAAGTTAGTTGTTAAGTTGAATTACAAATAATATATTATCGTAATTTAAAACAAAATATTATTTATAATATATCATTTTTTTAATAATAGAATATAATAGAATAGAATATAGTATTTGTAATTGAATATTAATTATAGATACTAATTAACGTTTAAAAATTATTTGTTCAACGATTTGCATGTGGTTGTGAGTAATATTGTAGTCAGGGGATTTTTTTCTGGGATTCATCATGACATAAAAATTGTGATTATATTGTTGTAACTTATAGTTTATGGATATATTATTATATTCAATAGATTTGTGTTTTGAAAGTAAAATATTTTATTATACAATATTAATACGCACACTGCACAGTTTAAAACATAACTATAACTAAGTTACACCAACTATAGATGAACGCATTTTATAGTCGTGAAGCGAATAGGTAGTAAATCAAAATATAGCGTTTTAATTTTGCCCATAAAGCTAACGTGATTCATTTGAAAATTTTATTGATATTGATAGTTGACCCTAATGACTAATGAGAGAACAAAAAAATGTTTTAAACACAATACTTACCTGAATTGTATACTGTTTTTATTATATATTTTAATCGTTTTAGACAAATTACAAAACGTTTAAAACAATTTTGGATTATAAAATAATTACAATATACATAGTAAAATGTTTAAAATATAATATAACATGCTATTTAGCACCATCAGTCATTATTGATAATTCATCGCGATGTAAAGAAGATATCTTCCGTACATCATGTAATTTATATAATAGGTAGGTCGTAGATTAATACATATTTATTACTTATTAGCACCATAGCTCGTAGGATTTGAACAGCGGACCGCTCGGAGAGTTTTCTGTGCCACGTTCCTTAATATTTCATATAGGTGAGGTGAGGTTGATATTCTTAACATTGTGATCCAGTACTTCATTTTTCTTTTATTCTCATAGAAGCTGTTACAAATTATTTTATTTATGCAAAAACTAAACCCCGAATAGGCTAGTAAAGAATGCCACATTTTTATATTATACAATACATACCACTATGATATATACCATATTATTATTTGTTGATATAGACTATTATTAATACCTACTTATTATCTACATATTACTTATTATTATGCAAACATTGTAAGTATGCTTGTCGTACCTATATGCATTAATATTAGCATTTATCAATATCGTCAGAGTTGCATGTGTAATATTACTACATTAGGACATTACTTTCAAATTTCAATTTTTACACGGATATACGTATGACTGTAGAGTATATTAGGTACGTCAATATGATAGCATATAATAGGGCTTTACGCCGTTACAGTTTATATTGTATGTAAAGACATTCGCTTATAAAACGTCATACTGTATATTATTCAGTCTGGCCCTATTGATGCTGTTGGCTGTCCAATTGTTTGTCTTATATAATAATATATAGTACAACAGTTTATGACTTACATTTATATCATAGTTATATTACAATATTATCAAAATCATAAATTCGGGTTATTATCTATACCTAAATCCAAGGCCTACAAAAGCGTTATTTTACAGCATGGAAAAAAACCAAAAAAAAAAATTAAAAACATCGAATAACACATTATTACACGATATTTCACTTGAGCAATACATTTTTCAGTGAATGATGATACATCTAGTATGGCAGACGAATGTTTTATTTTGTTTTTGAATTACCGTGTTTTAATAAAACTTTTTAAAAAAAGTCAACAGAAAATGAGTAATGTGTTACTATATTCAGAACTTAAGAAAAAACAGGTTAGTGGGTAACGCTCTACTGTACAGTAGGTTACAAGTGGGTCACTATAATAGATAGTGTTCAATTTAAATTCAAATAATTCAATGATATAATATCATTGTATAAGATAAACGATTCTGAGCGAAGACGATCAGTCAACCTATGATATTACTAAGTATATTTGATGATATTATTGTGAATAAGATAATTTATATATAACCTATTTACGTGGAACCTATTGTTTTAAATTTTCAATCCTTAGCTAAAAAGTTGAACATTTTATAAATTTTTAACTGCAGAATAATTTGTAAATATTCAATTTGATAAATTTCATCTAAATTTAAACTTTAAATGATTATAAAAAAAAATTGTGCCTATATATTTTTAATCTTTTTTAACTTCTATTGTAACAAAATATCAGGAGCCTCGCATTACATTTTCACGCCTTTTTACACAATAAACAAAATACTATTGATATTTATAGAAAAAAAAACGATTCCTTAATTTTTATTTTGTTTTTCCGGGCGCTTTTGAAAACTATTGGGAATTTTAAATTTTGACCTCCCAAAAGTACCAACTAAACTTACTTTCTCATCATAAACAAAAATTTCAATCAAAAATCTCAAAATCCTTTGTAAATATTTTCAATAAAAAAAATGTAAGGGCTTTTTATCGAGATAACAACTACCTTATATTTTAGTTTGAATCAAATCATAGCATCGAGCCTAATCTTATCAAAATCGGTTGTGTAGTTTTGGAGTGCATTGCACGTAAACTCGTTGTATGCATGATTTTGATAGGTATATCCAATATTCCAATTACAAATTATGGTTGTAACTTGTATTATTCAATCATACATTTATACATTTATGAACAAAAAACTATGATACTGTGGTAGATACCTGTTATATGGTATTAATATATGTATTATAATTGTGTTGCATTTGGGTGCCACTATCAGATACAGTGGTGGCTATCCTCAAATAACTATGTATTGCTGAGGAAAATTCTGAGTACCCACCCACCTATAAAGATTAATAATTAGAAAATACAAATTACCAATAATAAATCAGTGAATCACATATTTTTGTTAATTTTTGAGCGATATCGAATTATAATTTGTCTAATAATTTTTTTTTTTAAACAAATCTTTATATTTATAAATTTGTTACAAAATATATAATATTACTAATAGAAACAATTATTTTTTTAAAGGATAAAATATATATAATAGACAATTATTAAGGAATGGAAAACAGTAAAACAACATTAATGTTAATTAGATAATAAACAGCTGGAAGGAGCATGTTTTGACGCCTAAAACTACGATATACTATTTTATTTAAATGGCGATCTATACGTTGATATGAAAACAATTTGAAAAATTATAGTTTTTTCGAACTTACGTGTTGGTAACATACCTGTTGATGGCTTTTTTAATACAAATTTTACTTTTAGTGAATTTTTTTCTCGGGACAATTTGACAACGGTCGAAAAATTAGCGTTAGAAATACCATTTTTACTAAGTTGTATGGTTTTGACCAAATATAATATACAGGTCTAAAATTATCTATATTCAATCATAACCAATCATAACCTTAAAATAAACAAAAATATATTATTACCACTATTGTATTATATACATCCAGATTTCCTACTTTTCCGGTGGATTTTCCCATAAACATTTCATATAAACCTTGTCCTGGCAATTACGAACACGACAGAAAAAAAATTAGCCAAATCGGTAAATGTGGTCTCAAGTGATGCCATGACAAAGGATAAGGGTCTATTTTTATATAAATATATTTTTAATTAGATATTATATTAATTTTAATTGGTATTTGGAAATAAATTGATGTCGTATAATAATTACATTCTATCAGGATACCAATTTCAGATTATTTAGATTAATAAATTACGGAACTGATTAAAATATTTTTAGTCCAAATGTCCTTAAGTTCTACATACGTCGTACACCTATTTTATAGAAACTAATATAAATATTTTGAAATTTTGAATGCAAATTAATAGTTAATACATATTTTATAACTAACAATATTAATGGATTATACTATTATAGAACATAGATAATAATATAATCAATTTACTAATAAACACTAGAACTATACACGATGGATAGTCGATAGGCGATATAGTGCGCAATCGTGTAGTTTGTGTTTTCTACACGCGCGTTATACAGGCGTTCTTTGTTTGGAGATGTCGTAACCTTGATTTTGTAGTAAAAAAATTAAAACAGCCATACGGAATAAAGTGAAAACTGAAAACACGTTTTAAAATGATTTTAGAGTAAAACACTAACCAATTATCAGCATTTATAGTGAACAATATTTCGGAGACAACCTGTAATCCTTTTTTTTCAAAATAAAATAGGTAGATATAAGAAAAAAGTTACAGTAGTCTAAAAAAAGTAAAGCAAATGGTGTATTTAGTTTAAATTCATCAAGAAATACTTAAAAAGTTCAAAAACTTAAAAAATATGAAAGCCAATTTTGTGAATAATATTACGGACCTAAAGGTTTTATTCCTTTTCTCTTCTTACTTTGGTATATAATTTCATGTCGTATTGTTTTGTTAAATGAAAATGAAGAAAATTAACAATAAATAACATATTAGCTTTTTGTACGATATTTTTCAGTTATAATTTATTATGTTGCGTTATTTGTTATGGATCAGGGTCATGTTCAAGGGGGATGAGATATGTATTATACCCCACACTTCTTTAAAATAAAAGCTGAACACGCTACTGTTGTGGGTATTTTAAATTTGAACCTTTTTCAAAACGTAAGCGAAAGGAGAATTTTTGAATTACGATTGACAATTGACACTTTACTGCATTGTAAAATTTAAATGAAATTATTTAGTTGTTCTAAAAGCAATAAGTGTAATTAAAATAAGTGTAATTAAAATAAGTGTAATTCATTAAAAATCTCAAATACTTACCATAGTTTCATAATAATATTGTGTTAATATTATAAAACATAATTTAAGATATTTTTTGTCACGCCTGCACCGAAAGTTTAGTATTTGATATTTCAATAACATAACGGTTAAAACGTTGGAAAGTGACCTTTTTCCGTCCATTGAATCCCCATACTGACAGGCGGTAAAGAGGAAACCCCAAAAAGTGTCAAATGGTAAAGTGGAACTTCCAAAAAGTGCAGGGGTTACGCCATACACTGAAATCTATACCACGGTCCTTACAAAACAAACTTTTGGTTATATTTTTTGTATTCATATTATAACCTTTCTGCATGACGCATATGCATTTTTCTTATTCGCATAGACCTTTTACTAATAAACCGGCCCTGCACTTCATTTTCCACAGACTCGAGATAAGTGGCGCTTTTCGGTTACTGAGTTACTCTGATACGATATAAAATATATCTATATTCCCTATATTCATACTAGGTATTTATTTATACGAAACGGGTTGAATCACTGCGCTATGTTGGCACGCGACTATAAATGCTTTTAGAATAGGATAAGCCGCTCTATAAGTGAACATATAAGTGATTTAAAAATAGTAAAAATATTTTGATATTGATATCATATATTGAAAATAATAAAATAAACATTTGGTGAAAGTTTCAAGAATCTACAGTTATTCATTTTTAATTACAATAAAATATTAAAACCCGATTAAGGAGAAATAGTTAATTTATGGGTAAATATCCAATGTTGAGAAATTTGAACTTCAAACGGTCAGAGAAAAAGGAGGCTACATTCCACTAAACTTTTTTTGTTATAAGTAGAAAACTTATGAGGGTTATTGTATTTATTTTTCAAATCTTTTGAAGAGAGAAAAACATTTTTATCGAAATTGAATGAATTAAAAACAAAATAAAAACGAAAAATTAACTTATAAAATAGCTCAAGGAATGTCAAAAAATCTTGTGATAATTTCAAGTACCTAGTATATACGGTTATACGTTTTTGAGTACACCAAAATAACAATATTTGTTGACGTCAAAAATAATTATGATATATAATTACAAAAATTATAATAATATTAGTATTATCACTGATAAAATATACAATTGTATATTTAATGAATGGTATTATTATCATTCGCCACAAGTTCAATATAATAAGCATTATTATTTAACTGAACGAAATGAACAACATTTAGAGTGATATGCTAAAAATGTTTTTTTAGAATATCTGTTTTATATTCTAATAAGTGTTATGATTGAATAGTTTATTAATGTACATGTATTTTAAAGAATACAAGAAGAAATCATTATTGAATATTGATCAAATCAAAAAATAATATAAGCAAATAATTTGTGAAGAATTATTCTTGAAAAAATTAAGGAGTCTTAGGTATGCAATTTATTGACTTATTATTGTACAGCGCAAATTATAACTATTATAAATGTAATTATTGTTCGTTGAACCTTGGTCGAATTTATTTAGTGTCATTCGCGATGTAGAGAAGATATCTTCTATGCCTCGCTTTGTCACTCTTAAATCGAATTATTGTAGTGTGAATTTTTATTATCAATAAATAATAATCATATTTGCAAAACCAGGGTTATTTGATATTTCTGTTGTATAGTAGGTATCGAGTTTGCTTGTTCAATAAATTGGTTATATACGTAATATTAAAAAGTTTGTAGATTCTATAAAAAAAAAAATTATCCAAATATTTTTTTGTTATTTTTACCTTACATTGAATTCAATTTATAGAGAAATCTTGTTTTAAATGTTGATAATTTTTACTTATAAACATTTTATCACAGGTATATATAGATACCTAAACATAAGTTGAAAAATAACTAAAAAAAAAGTGGGCAAGTGGGTGTCGCTCTGCTGTACAGAAGGTTACAAGTGGGTCACTGTAATGGATGGTGTTAAATTTGAATTCAATGGTTGTTTTATGTTTATCTGGTCTGCTTTATTGAATAATGATGTCTACTATAATACTTTATAACTACACCTTATAACATAATAATAATAAGTAGTAACAATTTCAGTGTTGAAAACTTAAAAAATTATAAGGATAATAATATTTAAAAATATAATTTTTTAAGAAAAACGTTGTTTTATAAGCGACTTGAAAGTATGTAAAAAAATATTTTCAAAAAAACTTACACTTTTTGAAATAATGAGTGTTTGATAAAAGAATCACCCGGTATAGAAAATGCTAATATAAACAACATTTCATGTATCTTTTGTTTTAGAGTTCCACCAAAATCCAAAATCGATTTTCTTGATTTTGCGTAAAAATTCCCGTTTTATTAAGCAATACTATAGAATCTACTACGGTAGGTTAAATTAATTTTTCCCAAAAAATTATATTTTAAAATGGCGTTGTGTATAAATTATAATAATGTACCTACTTTAAAAGTTTCATATACCCATGAATAATATTTTTAAATTATAAAAAAATAACTAAAATCGTTATTCTTGGTTTCAAATAAACTTTTAATATGTTATTTCGTTCGAATTTCAATTCAAAATGTCTGTAAAATTTTTTTATTTTGGTTCATAAGTTTTTTTTTTATAAGCTAAATAAAATAAAAATGAAAGGCAGATTAAACAAACTGTTAAGGCCTCCCAGCGGAGGTACTACTTCATGAGTAAGAATTTATTTAGGCAACAGGTCGCAACACTATATACTGTCTTTTACATCTTTTAATTGGGTTACCTGAGATAAAGGCAGATGTTAGATCAGAGAACAAGGGTTGATGGGCTTGGCGGCTATTGAAACGTTTGTACCTAGTTTTGGCTAGTTCAGAGACAAATGGTATTTTGAGATCAGATTGAAGGGTGTGGTTTGAGACATAAAATGGCAACAATTAGAATTGTACGTAGAATTTTAGATTGGAATCTTTGAATGCGGTTGATGTTGGAAATTAATAATAAAGAACTGTATTTATACATTTTTTAGATTTTTTGATTACGGTATGAACTACTATTTGTTTAAATTTTCAATCCTTATAGCTATACAAATTGAACATTTTATAATTTTTTATTTTTTAATTACAACTTTTGATAATTTTCAATAGATTTTGGTAAATGTTGTCAAAATCTGAACTTTAAATACTTATAAAAAAAATTATTAAAAATTTAAATATTTTAAATTAAAAAACCCTATTTAGTAATGTTATAGGCTGATATTATAGACCATCTTCACTCAAAATCGTTTTTCGTATACAATTATTTTATGTCATTGAAAACACTACGACATACAGATAAAGTTCTTTCATATACGTTGTGCATAGGCGCCAATAGTGGGGAGGGGGCTTTAGGGGCTTAGCCCCCCAAAATTGTCATACATTTTGTTTTAAGCTTATTCAATATTATCAAAAATCCCAAACGCTATTTGCGCATATGGTGTTGTTATTTTTGGTAATTCTATTATAAATACAGAGGGAGTAAAGTTGTCCTGCACAAAACAGTTTATGCTATGTTGTACATTTGTAAGAAGGAGACAACACCTTTGACTACGAGTTAAACAAGTCTGAACTTATCGTTTTGATAATCCATTTAATGTTTAGATCATGATAAAATATTTATTGTATATTAATTGTGTATCCCATTAATTTAAAACGTGTTATAAGAGTGCTCTAAAAACCCTGTCTTGCGCTATAAACAAAAAATCTAGAGTGCCAAAACAATCATTTTTATTATGACATTAACTTATCAATTAGGTACTTAGGTTTAGATATCACTTACAGTATTTGGCCAAATAGTAAGTATAACCCAGATTGACTTATAAAACGATTTTATGAGAAATTAGACATACAATAATTAAAGTATCTACATATTTAATTTAGATGAGCGGAGTAGCAGGGTTCACTGAAAAATGTTGATTCACTATTTTCGCTCATAATTATAACTAATTAACTATTCGTTCAAAATTCGATGTTTACGTATAACGTTTATAAATATAAATAGGTACCTACTCTGAAAAATGTTCTACTTCGGAATACTTTTTTTGAAAATGTTGTTTTGCAATAGATAAATAAAGAAATTATAACAAGTTTTTGAAAAACAAGTGTAAACACTTAAAGTATTCCCCTTATATATTATGATCGCTATTGTAACAGACCACTGAGAAATTATATGAATTCGATATTAATGTCAATTGTCAAACCTTATAGGTTGTAGGTTGTAGGCTACAGTTTGATTAGTTTTTTTTTAAAAATAACTTAACGATAACTGAGAAATTATGTGTGTATGTAATATGTATGCGGTGCAGAAAGACCAAAAATAATCGAGACATACAACAAACAGCGTAGGAATATATTATATTTGCTAATTTATTAATAGATAATTAAATTTAATAAGCCTATGTTTGTTTTGGATGATTACTGTGTGCTTTTCTACATATTCCACCGGGGTCTGGGGTATTGTTTGTTAATAATTTATTTAAAAAAAATGTTTGTGAAGTACCATTTTTTAATCAACTGAACCGCATGTTATTATCAAAGATGAGTAATAACTATATGATGATTATTATCCTTCATTGCCAATCAGCCCAATCTATATGATTCACTTTATATAAGTAAATCCGACATTATAAAAAGTGCACTAATGGCTGGCTGGTGATATTATCATTATGTAGGTAAAACTAGTACGAGTATATTTATAACAAAAATGCAAAGGAAATAAAACGTGTTAATTTTTCTAAAGAACATAATATTATTTAAATCTACTTCAAATTGAAGCGTCTTATAGGTTCCTATTATTACTATTATACAGGGTGATCATTTTATTATGAACCACTCAATATTTCAAAAAGTATTACTGTTTTTGAAAATATTTATTTTAAATGGTTTCAAGTTGTTACAAACCAACGTGTTTTTTAAAAAAATTTAAATTAAAATTAAATATTTTTTATCCTTATATCTTTTAAGTTTATTTACTTTTTTGAAAGACAACATACAGTTTTTATCTAATCTTCAATAGCAGAATATTTTTCTGAGTATCTCAATACATATAATTCAAATTTAGGACTAGTCCTTTACAGTTTACGAGTTATAAGTTATAGCTGATATATGTTAGATGTTTTGATGAGCGAAGAGTGGTACGTGGTTACGCCGCAAAATGTTGGTCCACTACTCCACTCATCAAAACTTTAAATAGGTAGGTACTTATATACTTTATAGTTATAGTTATAGTTAACTCATAAACTATACTCGCCGTGAATCCGTAAAAATTGTCTGCTTTGGAACATGAAATTAAATCTGTATGTTGTTATTCAAAAAAGTAAAAATAAAAAATTCTTAATATTTATATTATAAATAATAATTTTCGACTAGAAACCATATACATTTTTTTTTTCAAAATATTAATACTTTTTGAAATAATGAGTGGTTCTGGGTTCATCATAAAATGATCAACTACAGGTATTAAGTGTGTGATACTGTGATGTTAAGTGTTTGAAATGTTTGAATTCCGTAGTGGATTACTAATCATCGTTATGATATTGTATTTATAGTTATTTTGATTACACAAATGTGGTGTACGGAGTCCGCAATTAATAAAAAAATTAATAGATTATACATGACGTCGTGTACACACGCCTAAAACCTACAACGAGAAATTTCTTTGATTTTGACCGTGACAAAAAGTCATAAAATACACAACCAGCTCCCTCTCGAATTATTGCTAAGAGTGTCGCGCCGCTGTTTTTCTGTGATGCAGATGGTATCTCTTATTGGTTTTTCACGTTCTTAAATTACTACTCATGTGTTCAAGTGTTTTGCAGTCGTCGTAGATCTTGAAATATTAATGGAATTGTGTTGATCAAAGACTAGAGTATAATCAAGTTCGGGCCGATCAATAGCTACGCATCAGGCAAAATAAAAATTTGCGCCCCCACAAAAAAAATTAAATGTTAACTTATTTACCTATAAGCATAATCAATGTTTACTTTAAAGCTTAAGTAGTATTTTAATAAGTAAAATAACAACAATTTAAGAATATTTAAAATTCAAAATAAAGATAAAAAATAACGAAATTAATTCCCAATTTCTATAACGAATTGATTATTAAATATTATATGTGATATAAAATGTTCTTTTTAAATCTAAGATTTGAAAATGTAATACAAGATTCCTCATAAGTCTGTCTACCTTTATCAAAAAAAAAAAAATGTCTACAAGCAAATCAAATTAAATTTTTATGAGCGTTTGAAATTTATATTTTTACAACATTTGATATTCACTCGATTTCTCATATAGCGGTTTTGTTATTTTATTGTTATTGAAAAACGAATAACTGTTGATACATGAAAATTTGACTGAATGTTTTTATTTTCATTTTCTATATACCAACAAGTTTTGAAAATATTTTGATTTTTTTTTTGAGCTGTGTTCAGCCATTGTTAGTTTTAAATTTTTTTCTATAAATATCAATAAAATTTTGTTTATTGGGATAAAAAAGAGTGAAAATTTAATGCGGGGCTCCTGATATTTTTTTACAATAGCATTTGAACAATATTAAAAATACATAGTCACAATTTTTTTATAAGCATTTAAAGTTATTTTAAATTTATCAAATTTAGTATTTACAAACTATTTTGTAGTTAAAAACGTATAAAATGTTCAACTTTTATAGCTATAAGGATTGAAAATTTAAAACAAGGTTACACGTAAATAGTTTAATATAAAAATTACTTTATTCACAATAGTATCATCAAATATACTTAGTAATATACTTACTAATATCATAGGCTGACTGGCCGTTTTCGCTCAGAATCGTTTTTCTTATACAATGATATTATATCATTGAATTCGAATTTAACACCATTCATTACAGAGACCCACTTGTAACCTACTGTACAGCAGAGCGACACCCATTTTCCACCTTTTTTTAAAAATGATTTCACTAAAAAATTGCTTAGTTAAAATTAAAGAAAATGCTGATATTGATAATATTAAACATAATATAGGTACAAACTAAAAAGTATACAGATACAAATTAAAAAGTAAGAGTTACTTTTTAATTTGTATTTTTTAGCTATTATGTGGAGGCTAGATACACATTTGAGGGGCTAAGCCCCTCTAATTGGGCCTATGTACTCGACATGACAACATTATAGATGATTTGATATTGTTTTTCACTCTTATTCTTTCCTTTTTTTCTTAAACCAAGCCCCAGAAGGTTTTTTTTGTGGGATACATATTTAATAGGTGATTACGTGATTACTGATAAGTGATAACCTTAAGTTAAATAAATATAAAATAATATAATATTTTTATCTAAATTTAACTATTAGTTTGTAATTTTGTATACCTAAACTTATTTTTCTAATTAAATTAATAATATAATATGCAATTATATTTATATTCTTAAACCCAATAGGTTTGCAAATGCCAAATTGTATGAATAAAAATAAAATAATAAAATCTAACGGAAAAAATGATACAACAAAAATATAAAATAACATTTTTTTATAATTTATTGTTTAATGTTCAATAAATTCTTTTAGAATATTTACCTTATTCTATTTCAGGCTTCACTGAAGTACAGCTTCACCGCGTCAACTGTTTCAAGGAGTAAATTATAGCTATAGATTATAGCTCCAACGCTCTGTAGTACGCGTACAGTCTCTCAGATGACAGACTCAATCGAATTTTCAATTTTGATTGTAAAATAATCGAATAATCCTAATATAATAATAGATATTACGATTGTTTATATTATTGTTTGTGTATAGCACGATTAAAGATAGTATGGTTACCCAACGAATCTAGAAAAGTGTCTACCGAAATGAATCTCCATTATCAGTATTAAATAGCTGGATACTTACGCTCTAGCGCTTATTTGTTGTAGTGAATCTAAATGCAATTACCTTTCAAATGTAAATTGTAGTTCCGTGATAGCCACTATGACATATAAGCGCTAGTGCTTAAGTCTCCAGCTGTTTAATTTAACTTTAATACTGATTATAGAGATTCATTTTGGTAGACACTTTTTAAGTATGGGAATTATGCATCGATGGGCAACCATACTATTTATTATAGCCGTGGTGTATAGTTAAGTTTCATTAGTCTTTGAAAATATTATTTTGGTCGATTTAAACCTGATTATTAGGGCTCGGAAGTTGATGATGCATTTTGCATTGTATGGCTTTTTTTACTTTTTAAGTAATTTTCGTAATTTGTAGGTTATTTTTCCATAATTCTAGTAATTTTTACTGATTTCCCACTAGTTTACTTATTCTTATCGTTTCTTGTCGACCATTTAGGCCGATACCTACTTAAAACTTGGAAATTACAAATTAGTACGTATATGCGATTTTATCTCGCCGATTACATTCGATCGTTGTTGTCGTGTTGTAGTGAATTGTGAATATTATATATACCAACATTTTATTATTTTTTCATATTATACTAAATAACAAAAAAAAAAATTGTGTTTTTTGCAATATATTTTTTTAGGTATTTAACTGGTAATTTGCCATAAATTAAAAAATAATAATTCAGTAAAAATGTACAGGCCCGTTTAGGAAGCTTTAACTTTAGTTTAGGAAGCGATAATCAATTAGTACAAAATCCTAACCTAACCTAACCGTACTAAAATCCGATGAATAAAAAAAAACCAAATTTAACATTCATTTATATATAATAATATATATATATTGACAAAAATAATAATACAAATCAACAAACATGCCCGATTAACCAATAGCAACCAATATATAATACACTATTATTATTTTAATAATAATATTATTTTTTATTTTTTTCTGGACAACCTTTATCACTTAGGGGTATGAAAAATAGATATATAGTAGCCGATTCTCATACCTACTGAATATGTATATAAAATTTCATAAAAATCGGTCAAGCCGTTTCGGAGGAGTATGATAACTTACATTGTGACACGAGAATTTTATATATTAGATTTATTTATATTATATAATAATATATATATGTAACTTCTTTTTCTTAACTTCTTTAACTTCTCGTTGGCAAAAGACAAAAAGGTGTCCTGGCAAGAGAGCCGTGGACGCCGGCCGGCGTGTGGACACCGTGGAGGGGGAACAACTCTATAAAAAGGTCACCAAGAACGACAAGGACTTCATATACCAGTATACCATAGGTGTGAATAGACTTCATTCGCAGGCCTAACTAATGACCGGCGGAACCTAACCTAACCGAAAAATGCACCTAATAATTGGGGGGGGGGGGGTAGTTCCACCAATTTAACATTTATATACAGTAGAACTTCCATATAGCGGTCACTGAAGGGACTGTAAATAATGACCGCTATTTAGAGGTGCCCGTCCTACAGAGGTGACCGCTAACAGAAGTTCAAGACCTACCAGGTGACCACTATATAGAGGTCACACAAATTTTAAAAATATTAAAAATTATATAAAATTAAAATTAATTTATTAATAATTAATTATTTTATTAAAAATTGGATTTATGATTTACGAAATAATGTAGGTAGGTACAGTTTAAAATTAAAAAAAAATGAGTTATATTAGTTTGTTTTAGATTCATTTGATTATTTAAACACTTTTTTTCAAAATAAATTTATGCGGTTTTTAACATGTCATAACCATCTATGTCACCTTTTTGAAGAGTGAAAGCTGATAATTGTTTTATTTGAGTTAAAACCTCAGAATAGTTTGATACAGTGTACTCGGGTTCTTCAGTTTTTTCAGTTTCTTCAGTTTCTACATGTGTTTCCTCTTCGTCATTATCTGTTATTATGAATGACTTGATATCAGTACTATCTTCTTCAGTTCTTAGATTTTTGTCAACCCAAAAAAACTCTTCACCTTGCATATGAGTTGGCAGC
>NC_042494.1:85254591-85279014 GCF_005508785.2 Acyrthosiphon pisum
TGATGTATAACGCGTTACCTAATGGATATTATGATATGATTAATTTGAAAATTATTAATAATACTATAGATAAGTATACCTAAATATGTATGTCTAATATCTAGACTGACATACCGTCTCCGCTCAGAATCGTTTTTCTTATACAGTGATATTATATCATTGAATTCAAATTTAATACTATCCATTATACAGTGACCCACTTGTAACCTATCGTATAGCAGAGCGACATCCACTTTTTTTTTATTAGCATTTAAGGTTCAAAAATTGACAAAATATGTAAAAATGACGAAAATTAGCAAATTATTTTGAATTAAGAATTCAACCCACCTTTTTTTCTTTTAAAAATATCCATTCTTTCAATATCCGGTCTCAAATACAGAAAAAAAGTCAAAAGCGAGAACAATAACTAGAATTAGTGATTACAGTTTAACAGTAATGTAGGTACCTGGTCCGTGTGTTTGAGAATTGTGACTTGTAAGTAGATGAACAATAATACAACAGTCAACAATAATAATAAGTCAACATCCAATAATAGATGCGATATGCGAACCGTACCGTGGTCTGTCTTTATAGACTAAGGTATTCCGAAAACTGGTGGGGTCGTCACCACCACTCCGTGATCGCATACTGTAATTATTATTTGTTTTCAATAGTTATAAAAATAATTCCTATTTCTCAAAAATTGTACCAGTTGGCAGTTAATATTATTATCGGGATTTGTGATAGAATCATAAATCAATTCAACAATGCAATATACTATTATTATATTAATAATAAACAATGCATGACATTTTTTTTTCTAAATAAAAGTTGTAAACCACTAGATTTAAAACTTGGTTGACCGGCGCCTTTCGAAAATTGCAGGGGCACCCCAGGCACCCTAGGCACCCACCGTAGTCCGTAGACACCAGGCCCGGATTGAACCGGCGAGCTACCGAGAAAATCTCGGTGGGCCGCGTAAAATTTGGGCCGTTATTATTTTTGGACAAAAGTAGTCTAGTATTTTTAGATAGTGATATAGTAAAATATAGATCCAAATACACGGTTAAAACAATAGATGCGTCAGCTGTATAATTCTGATGTATAGTGTATTGGTTATTTAATCCTCAAGAATTGTCAATCGCGATAATACACGCTAGAGCAGTAAAGATAGAAATTTAAAATCTCGGTGGGCCGAAAACTCTCAATCCGGCGCTGGTAGACACGCTTATGCAGTATACCACAACTAAATAAAAATAATCGTGGACATCTGTAATTCCGCTCAGTGTGAATAGATGATGTTAGAACAACGTGTACGACGTACGTGTATTCAATCGAATGTTTGCCTACAATAATTATTAATCGCATGCGCGGTCGATCGCGGACGCTGACTAATTCTATCTGCTCAGTTGATTCAGTTTACATAAGTAGTGTAAATGGTCTAATCTAAAATAGACTATTCAATTATAAACAAATATTCGTGGCGATTTAAAATCAAGAGAATATGTATTCCAACTAACAAGTTAATGAATTAATTTGAATTTTGATCGTTCTACAACATGGGTTAAACACATAGTAAATAACAAATAAGATCTATCAATCATCTTTTTCTTTAAAATTTAAATTTTCTGATAAATTTTCTAATAACGAATTTACTAAACTTAAAACATTTATCACGATTAAAATGTTTCAACTAATTCCTACTAATTTTGACTACAATGCCCGTCAAAATCAAACAGTATACCTACCATATTGCCCGGGCAATAATGTACACATTGGCCGATAGTCCACTTTGACCATAGACCATAACATATACCAGTACAGCCACAGTACCACGGTTCACCATTATAATTTATAATATTATACTGGTTTTAAAAATTGCAAGATCGTTAATATAATATTAAATATAATATATTATGTAGGTACAAATGTACAATTTAAATAAAATAATTTATCTAATAATGTATTATAGGTATTGTATTATTGTGTATCTACATTTTAAATTTTATTGTTAATAATCAAATTAACAAACAATTTCCATTACAATTTATGTAACACAATTATCTATTATCTTTACATTAATATACATTATACGTCTATACAGTATACATGTTATGAATATAAATTATAAATAAAATACATACCTATATAGATAAAATTATTATTAACTAGGTATTAATATGAAATAACATATTAATATGAATAATATAGGTAGTTAAGGCATGGAATTCTTACAGACTGAGATCAGTATAAAGATTATAATGGCTTTTTTTGATTTATCGATACAACTTTGAGGTTAGCATTTGTGAGTAAAATAAAAGGTTTCAGACCTTCAGTGATCAGTGTTCGTGCAATCGTGCGTCAAATATCAACCAGAAGCGGATCCAGGTAACAAAAAGAAATCGACATTTTTCGAAAATTATGACTCAATATCATTATATTAATTATATTAATTAACATACAAATCACAATCATTTTATATCGATAATAATAAAAAAAAAACAGTTACTTTTTATAAGGTATACACAGAGCATGAGGTACGTTTAAATCGAAATAAACTTATTCACCGAGCCCCATGCGTTATTATTCTTTTTTTCCCGGGCAGTCTGATAACACAGCTTGTACATATTATATAAAAACCTGAATGAAATAGCAATTCATTCAACAGCGTAGTATACGATATTTTCTGATCCGCAAGAGCGTCTGCAGATATATTTTTTTTATTTTATCATATTCGAGTGATTTGAAAAAAAAAACGCCATAACCTGTATATACACGAATGCTTCTCATTGATAAAATCGAATCGTGTAGATTATAAATATAATATATAGGATGCGATTCGTGTGATATGACCAGTAAACGAAATTGAATGTAAAGTGTCCTATGGACAAATGATACGCCATTTTCGACAAGAGAGTGCCGGAAAGAAATTGCCGGATTCGCCGAAAAACATTTTTAAATCGCGGACGCCCAACATAATTTTATAGTTTATAATGTTCCGGAACGTCGGACTACCGGAGTACATTAAATACGTAATATAATAAGCCACGGCGTTAAAAAATGAGTAATGACTAATGAATGTAATGCGTTAAAAACGTGTGTGCGTCGATCGATTATTGTCGAAACTAGACGGAACTACATAATTATTGTATTCAACGGTGTAGATGCTATGTATCGGACGAACGCAGCACCTAGGTATACCATCGAATAAAACTATGGGTTGAAGCCGAATTTATTTTGGAGAGGGGCTGCAGAGGGTGAATTTCAGTGAATTTCATTGCGGTGATAAATCGCATAAAACTATAGGTAGGCGTAGGCAGTGCACTTGGAACCGTCTTTGTGTATGTGTATACCGTATACGTACCTGGTACACGTGTTTGTTATAAATTATACTTGTAATACTCCGATCGGTTGCTCGCCATTACCGACTTCGCGAGGATGCGATTGAATTAATAATTGTTGTTGTCTACTGTAATTTCGATAAGATCGAATTCGTATTATTTCCGATCTGTACAAATATATCATCGATATAGTTTAAGGAATATTTTAACAAATTCAGAATTATACGGACATAATATAGCATTCTAATTGTTAATTTGTAAATTATTCTTATAACTTATTACTTATTGTAGTAATTAATTATGGGAAATAAAAATAAACATTTTTTTTCTACACTTGTCCTGAATATCAAAATGAGGTTTACCTCAGTCTCAATGAGGTGTAAACACTTAAGCTAGTAATACATATATTTGTTATTACTTTGAACCAAGTGTAATAGTATAATAAATAATAATTACATACAAGCAATACGTTTATTTTTATTTATTTGTAACCCGTAAAGGACCTGTAGGCTGTAGTAAGACACGACGTATTTTCATCGTATTTTGGACAAAGCTTGGCTAAAAAACTGGTGTAAGGGATATCTGAAACTCTGAACATAGTGATTAGTGAACATATTATACTACCTTGGAACACATTACACTATAATGGAACACATTATACGTGCGGATATATGCACATTTAAGTAGGTACCTATATATCGATAATTCGGTATGTTCATCACCAATTGCGAATTTAGACACTTTGTGTCCATTGATGATATTTAACCATCACCCACACCCTTTCATAAGTAAAAGTAAAAGTAAACATAATTATTAACTTGCTCGTAAATCCATTTGGTTCGTGTTTCTAGTGACTGTAAAGTAATTTAAGTCTTTTGGACTTGGATATAACTAACATTTTCCAATGTACCTTTACATATACAATTTTTACTATAATTGACCAACGCTTTGGCACCCTTAAAACGATGGTGATCGGCACCCTTCGTCGATCACCCCCACAAATTAGGCACCACTGTTCGTTGCCGATGAATTTCTGAGCGGTCTCTCCCGCGACTCAATAACCATTGTGGTTTCGCGGCGGTCGGCAGTACCGAGGCGATAATGGCGAAACGAACAACGATTCGAACCAAACCGTACGTGGAATGAAAAAACCCCGAGCAGCGGCGGTGGCAGCGGTGTCGTTGTCGTCGTCGTCGTTCACGGTTTAACGCGTGTGGGTCGCCGTCGTCCGCTCGGGTGCCAACAACGACGGTGAGGAGGGTCGGGCGAACTGGTTGGCACTACGGCGGCAGGGGGCGAGCGGGCGGCCGGCGTGTTCCGACGTTACACACACACACAAATATATAATAACGCTGGCGTACATAATATTACACGTACGCAACGTGCAGAGTAATATTATTATTATTATTTACAGTCGGGCGACGGCGGCGGCCGTGTCCAAGGGCAAGCGTCTCGTCTGCTGCTGTGGCTGGTTCGCTCGGTCGCGGAGCGCGCGCACGCACTCGCACACGCACGCCACGACGACCCGCCGGCGGCACGCACGCACCGCAGCAACATGGCGGCCGACCGACCGAAACGCCGCCGCTCCCCCCCGAAACCAGCCATCCACCCACCCACCCATGTGGCGTTCGCGTGCAGCTGCCTGCCTGAGCCGCCGCCGCCGAGAACCAAACGCGCTCCGTGACGCCGTGACGGCGCGGCGGCAGCCCTTCGTCGCGGTCGCCGCGCCGCCACGGCCACCAGTTGTCATCCATGCCGTCACCAGCAAGCACGCCGAGCGCGCAACGACGAAAACGCCGCCGCCGTGACCATCATCCACTGCATCAACAACCGTATCACAATCCTTACCCCGGCGCCGTCGTATCTCTACCGGCGGACACCACTACCACGTCGTTGTCACCTGTGGCTCTAGCCACCGCAGCCGCCTTAGCTTCGAACGCCGCCACCACGGCATCGACCACGGCGTCCGTCGTGGCCGCCGCAATGGCGATCGCCAACGAGACTAACATCGATCTGATAATGATCAACAAGATCAAGGAGCACCAAGTGCTGTACGACACGGACGAGGACCAGTACAAGTACATAGACAAGAGGGATAAAGCCTGGAAAGAAGTGGCCGACGAACTTGGCATGCCGGGTAAATTGATTAATAATAATATTATTGCGCAGCGTTTTGTATGATAGACATCAATAGAAATTAAATTATAATTTCGATTGAAAATATTAATATTAATTTTAATTAAGGAGCCTTTTAACCTTTTAAGCCTTTTAATTAAAGAGCTATTTTGGTGATAACGCGCGGTTGTTTCATCCCTGCCAAGGTTATAAAATTATTTGCGCGAGGATTTTTGTTTTCGCTGTTCGCCTTTTGGCCGGAGCAAAATGCGCGTTTGCGATCCGTCGGCGGTGGTGGTGGGAGAAACACATGTTGCAGGGGTTGTTTTGTAAGAGAAATAATAATAATAATAACAACAGTAATAGCAATGTACCCCCACCAAGATGCGCCGCCTTCGCCCACCCGTGCAACAACAAAATAAGAGCGGCGCGAGTAGCACGGACGGGATTTTCGATGCGCGTCGTAGCCGTCGCGCGTCTCCTTTGTTCGGCGTATGTGCGTGTACAAACGTCGACGACGGCGGGTCCGCCCGTCGTCGGTCGAGCGGTACGTGCGAGCGAGCGAACATGCGGTGTTGAGCCTGCAGTACTCGTCGTCGTGTAGGGGGAAGGAGAAATACCGCAACGAAACCGGATGGGCCGAGCGGTTTGATGACCGCCGCGCACGTATTTATTATTACGCCCGCACGACGGCTGCGGTGGCGGACCGGCGCGCTCGCTCGCCAGCAGTGTCGCCAATCTCTTGACGCGCGGTGTTCAAGCGTATACGGTGTGCGGGCAGCGGTGGCGTCGCTGGCAGTGGCGTCCGCCGCCGGCGAAGGGTGAAAACTCCACCGGTTGCCGCATCGACTGCTCGGCGGCGGCGATGCGCGCCGGCAACGTCGTCGTGCCGGAACGCCACTGCCGCCGCCGCCTCACTCGCGGTTTTCGCTTCGGACCGCCCGCCGCTTATACCTATTACATTTCCCATGCCGCCGCCTTAGTTCTGGTTCTGGTCGCGCTGTACCCCCCCGCCGAATTGTTGTTCGAAAACCCCTTCACGTCCCTCCGACCAACACCTCTGGCCTCCCAACTCGCACGGACTCACAATAAAGACGGCGATGGATTGGCTTATTAACAGAGTTTACCACTACGACAGAAGTTGTCAAAATTTGTTGTTTTTATTTTTACCAATAACCGGACAACGGCCTAGAACGACATAATAATAATATTATTGTTACTATGGCGTGGCACGTGCATTATTTTTGTCCGCTGGTGGTTTCAATGTCGAGGAACGAAAATCGTCGTGATATGACAAAAACAAAAGATTTAATAATATCATGTCTTATGTCTATGTAGCTATTTCTTCATTGTTAATAACGACGCGGTTTTTTCTTTAGATTCGACTTATCGCATTTATCTAAACAGGAGTTGAGGAAGGTCGTGATATCTATTATAATATTATGTATTATCATTATAATAAATGTTAAAATACGTATGAGAAAATATAAATAGTTTTGTTTGTATCAATGCGCGTGTTAAAAATAACGATAACGAAACAGATTACTATGTTATAACTTAAAAGTTAGGTATCACTAAATTTTAAAAAACATTAATAAAACTAATTACTAAGTAACTAAATGTCTGAATAGGTATACAATATATATATATATGTGTATATATATATACAAATATATAAATTATGTATATACTTAATGTATTTAACTTGACTTACTATTAACCTAATCACTATCGACTGCACAGATATCAAAGGAGTAATTATAGGTGCATAATATAATAGGTATAGAAATGTGAGTGTGACGAACACGTGTAAAATACTAAAATGTGTAAAACGTTTGAATGAACTTCAAACAGAATAACAGAGATTTACATGCTGAAATTGATTACGAATTTACGACCGGTTAATAAATAATAATATTTACATTTTTAATGCATACATTATATCCGAAATTAATTATCCTTCTGATTTTAGTGGTTGTCTGCGTATTATAAAATATAAATTGTATCCGAATATAATATATTATCGTTCACCGTTAAGTTATATTAATATACAATTGAGATTTAGGAGCGAGTATTCTCGTGAACGTGGGATAATGGGATCGAAAGATAAAACTAAATGAAAATCATAGCAAATAATTAAGTATTATTTCGATATTGTGTTACATCTACTACGTATGATAATATTGTATTTTCGTCAAGTTTGATATTATATATTATAAACATAAATGAAAAATGTAATACGTTACAAAAAAGGAAATGTGATGAATTTCATAAATAATATTTACACAACACAATAATATAAATTCCACACAAGTTATCACTATATCAGTAGGTATAATATAAAATATATAGCATATACAAATTACCTAATGGCATGTCGTGTCACATGTATACAGTATACACAGAACAGATTAATCGACGATATCGTATTTACAACATTTTAGTGTAACACAAACAAACAAAAATATACAACTATCGCAAAATACAATTCTTGCGTATTTAATTTCCGCAATATTATAATGTATATTAAATATTTTAATGTTCAAGTCCCATAATGTCATATTAATTCTATTACAGCCAAGCCGTGTCCACACTAGTTGTGCGTCGCGTAAGATTTGGTGTGCGGCACGCACGCTATCCGTTGGCCTATGGATCGCTTGCGCCGCAAGAAATATTTGCGGCTCAAATTTTTAAACAATGTAATTTTGCTCAAGTGTGGACCCAGGTAAAATTTGCCTAACCCTCTTCATGAGGTCGGAGGCGCCAATAACTATATAATATTATAGAATTGTGAATCAAAATGTACGTTGTTGGCGCGAGTGCTCATTCGTGCATTACACCATTCATTAACAGAAAGACAATAGAAAGTATTAAGTTTAATTTAAACGATTTCGAATTTTTAATTTTCGATCGGGTGTAGATATTGTGTAAATACATTTAAATGTTTTCGAATTTTCAAATATTTGCGATTGTACACCGATTTGCGTTAAGATATAATATGTATATATTGTGCA
Organism: Acyrthosiphon pisum; assembly: GCF_005508785.2. Taxonomy (NCBI): domain Eukaryota; kingdom Metazoa; phylum Arthropoda; class Insecta; order Hemiptera; family Aphididae; genus Acyrthosiphon; species Acyrthosiphon pisum. The sequence goes on from NC_042494.1 coordinate 85,263,041, forward strand.
CACATACAGACAGCAGTACTTATAATACTTATGCGGAAATTTTGAAATAGGTAATTGATAAATATTTACCTTACGTCAACCACTCTTTCGTTGCATACGCGTGCACAAAAAATGTGTCGTAGATATATAATATATTGTTGCACGTCGGTATTTACCAAAAGAAAAAAAACGTTGATCGGGTTTTTTATATGATGAGTCGAGAACGCGTATAGGTATTATAATATTTACAAGTACTTATATACTTAATTTCTAAAATTTCATATCATTTCTCGCGTTCTAGATAGGGTGGAAGGTTCAATACAATCTGTAAGGGTAGCGATATCCTCACAGATTTTGTGACTATCGTACTGTCCGTATTGATATTTTTTATTCTTTATTCACGATTTTCACAATCAGCGGATTAATTATTTGTAAATGAGAAAATTTATATCGGATCTGCCTATTTGGGGGCAGACACTAGTAAAATGTCTAGTTCGGTTGCGTGGGTTTGTATTGATTATGGACAAAATTAAATCAAACCGTATCAACGATCAAAAACTTCTTTAAAGAAAAAACGATTACGCCTTGTAGAATATTCAGATTTTTCTGATAGTGTCTTAATTTGAAATAGAAAAACTTTATTCATATTGGACTCTGATTTTTGAATTAATTTTGAATAGTGCCAGAAAAATTAATTTCAAAGTACTCAATAACTCGTGATTATTTAAGCGGTTATTGCAACTTCTGAAAATTGAATTTAAAATCGCGGAGCACAATGCGACCTGTATAATATTATAATTTTCATCTTTTAAATAAATAAAAATAAATAATTGAAATCTGGCAAGGGAAGTTCTTGTAGGTACCATAAATTAACATGTTCATGACACCCCTATTAAATTATTAGTTGGCAAGAATGTGCGTGAGCGGGGGAAATAAAACAGATAAAACCGCACTACGCATGAACTTTTTTTAGCGTAACGATATGCTAGAAATCAAAGGTGGGCATTAACTAGTTAGTTAATTTTCTTATCAACTTATGAACATAACTAGTTTAATTGCCAGTTGAAATAACTTAACTTTGCTCAATTTACTTAAACACAATCCATTAATAAGATATGACATTAAATTGCTATTTGATTTAAAAACATTAATTTTGCTAAATTATTGATTGGGATGTGTTGGTATATTTTAAAATTTAAAATATTTAGTAAAAATGTAAAATAAAATAGGTACATATAGTGTATACACTGTAAATTACTATGAAAGTTTAATATAATTGTTTATTATAATTTAAGAAATTAGAAAGAACGCAGTCACTATCTTTATGTGATCCACATAGGTACTAGGTAATTAAAAAAAGTAGATAACCTTTTTTTTAACTTTCCATATTAACTTTTAGCTTATCAAGTTAAATTTATAATTTGTTAACTTTTAACCTATCCATCTTGTGTCCTCCTAATTTAACTTGAGTTAATTATTTTCATCAACTTGCCCACTATTGCATTAGAAATGTGTATATACCGGCGTAATGTATTGGAGAGGTTTCTATTTTCGAAAATACGTTTTACGGAACGGAATTTAAGGTGATTTTTTTATTGTTGCAATACTTAAACGAAGCACAACCGATCGTGTTATATCTTATATATGAATATAGGCACCTTAGCAGATTACGCAGTCATAACAATTTCACGTCATAGATTTGGTGAAGTTTTCGCGAGAACTTAGAGATGCAATAGTGCAATACCCATTCATTTTATTGGTATTGTAAAATTTGGATGACCTTGCAGTATTATATATACGATGTCTGTCAGTCTATGCGTTATTTTCTTATTTGTGGATTACTGTATAGATTGTTATGACTTATGAGTTATGACTGTACAATGTTTGTCTATACTCTAGTCTATAGTAGGTACTGGCGTACTGCTGATGGACCGCGGAGAATGTTCATTATTAATTTATTATACAATACCTTTTGCATAATATTTAAGGTACCGTATACTACCGTTTATTTTATTTCGTCTATTACCTTTATAATATGACCTACGACAATATTTATCAAGTATACAATATTATATTATATTATTAATATGTGGTATTGTGGCACGTAGAGAAAACAATACGCAATAAGGTATTATTGCAGACTGTCGTCTTCAGTCCATCAGACTGTTGCCAGAATTTTTCTTAGGGGTAGAGGGGGGGTGTTTTAATTTTATATTAGCTTGTCGGGGCTTTGTACGCTCTCTATTTTATTTATAAATCTCCATATAAGTAATATCAAATAGAACCAAATAACATCCTTTTTTGCAGAAATTTAAAGTTTATAGTCAAGGTAGTATTACAATATCTATCATATTGTAATACTGCCTTGTATTTGTTTATCAAGTTATAAACAGACAAACAAATATATTTGTATAAAACAGTTTTTGAATCCTATAATATGTATAAAACAAGAGGGACGATTTGTATTATTTTACAGTGTCCACGCGGGCAGCCCGCTTTCTGTTTGACCGAGCCTTTAATATAAAAGCCTATAAACATATACAACTCAAGCCAAAAATAAAAATACTATTTAGACTTAAATATAATATAATTAATTAATATATTTTATAAATATATTTTTTAAGAGGTAAATAAATTGAACGTCTTAAAAATCAATCAAGTTCGTTAAAAATATAAACGTCGTTCACGTTCACGTTCTATTTTAATAAAACGAGTGACGTTCACGTATCGCTCACTAAAAATGAACGTGAACGCGTGAACGTGCGTTCATGAACGACGTTCTTTCCAAACACTGATTATAACCATATAGTTTTTAGTTGTAAATGTTTTGATTATTAATTAGAATCATGAACCTACCGTATCTTAGTTCAATAATTTAAATATTTTGAATATTTTTTTATATTATTTTCTTATAATAAAATATTGGGAGTCAAATATTAATTTGATTTCATAATCATCACAGGTAGGTACCTAGAAATAATAAAACAAATTGCTAACTCATGATAATATAATTGAAATCAAAATTCACCATTTTCATGAGAATTGCGGGTTTTGCCATCAGAACATTCAAGCCCCTGCGGTTATTGCTTATTTTCATACTACCTACAACTTCGAAAAAAAAGAATTTCGATTGATTAGATTATCAATTTTTTTTCATTATTATATTATTATAATATGATCAAATGTCTGTAGGTTTTTATACTGTTACTTTATTGGAATGAAATCACAGTACATAATATTAAATTATTGATGACAAAATTATTTTTGTATTTTTATTAATTACGTTTTTATTGTTAAGCGTGCGGTGCATGCTAAGCATGCCTGGAGAATTCGCCACTGGTACATACTTTTCAAATTAAAATATCTAAAACCAATAAATTAGCTAAATAAAATGCATGCTAATTTATTTTCGCATTATATGGCAAATTATTTGTACGTATTAAGAGTTTTTGGGGAGTTATTTTTTGTATTGAACTAAATATGTTTAAAAATACCGGCATACTCTGCGAAAAAAGTCTGCGCACGCCTATGTATGTAAGTAGGTACTGTATAGAATTGTGTATAGTTAATTAATTAATACTGTAACAGACTCCATATTCTTACCACAAGGCACAAGCTATTGCTTATAGAGATTAGGTATCAACTTTAAATGTTAATTTAAATGTAAATATTATTATGAAGAAGTTCAAATAAATTATTAGGTATTATTATTAAACACAGTATAATACTATACTTTATATAATTCGGTGTATTAACTAACGAACTGTATTCACTAACCGTTAGTATTCGTTAGTGACTAATGAACCACAAAATGAATACGATCGATCGCACGCGAAAATAAAATATGATCTACATATATAATTATATAGTGTAGTATGTATATGTTATACGTAAATACTTATAGTATACGATTTGAATGAAGGAACCCCGCTGCAGCTCGTTCTGAGGTTATACCCTAAAGATCGCATAAAAAATCCTGTCCTATTATTGTGTCCGATCCGTATTTATAGGCTGAAAAATAATTAATTCGAAAAGGGCCGTTCTTATACCATGTCCGGTTAATGTTAACCGACACTTATATGACCGGCCGAATTCTGCCATTGTAAATAGAACCGTATTTTGATTGACAAATATTTCGGCCGTCAGTATTTTAGGGGACATTATTTCAGCTAATATGATTATAATATATAATATAATATTTCTATTAGTAAAGATATGAGTTTGTCCCATCCTCCTATTTAAAGAGAGTTTATACCTATTTGTAAATCCGTTCTCATAATTCATCAATAATAATGGCAAGTCAAGGAAAAATACGACGGTATGTGAAAAAACGTAACAAATTAAACTCGTGAATATGGTTGCAAACGGAATATGATTAACGATCAATTATGTTTATATCAATATAGTATATTTACCTAATAGACAGTAGTAATTATACATAGATACCATCGTACCGAGTGATTCATCTGTAGCTGTTATAAATGCTATCTTATTATTGAGAACATTGAAATAAAATGGCAATTTCACGTGCCAGTATTTGGCTGTATAGTTATAGAGTACCTAATGATTGACATTTACCATAATATTATTATAACGGTATTGATTAGGGCTGTGAATTTAATTATTTTCCATATCAATGAATTTAATTTTGAAGTGGGATACGCATTTAGTTCAGGACATAATAATCATTCTAATTACAAAATGTTATCTTGCGTATAACATTAGTTTATATATAACTATTTAAAAAACATAAGTTAATATATATAAATGTAAATATGTAATCCTTGTAAGGGAGTGCATAAAGTATCATAATATAATATTTGTCGTATAAAATACCGTCTGCTGAAACACTGTAGGTCAAAATATTGTAGGCCCTTTTTATAACTTCTCGCCGGTACTACCTATAAAAGAAATTAAATACGCGAGGAAGACGCGCGCCAAGGAGAACCGTATCCGTCGTGAGTCACGCATTTTTAGGTTCTTATTTTTTAACAGTAGTTTATATAGCGTACAATTATATATAGATATTTTAATGTTTGGTTGATATTTGATTTAGACTAACAATCATGATGTCACGATTGTCACATCGCGGTGCTTTTATTTTATCAACTGTGATACACTGATACCTACCTAAATTACCAATGCTGTGTATGCACAATATTGTTATTAAATATTATGTATTGTCCGCAGTTAACGATGTCAAATTGCGCTGGAAACGTTTACGCGACAATTTCCGAGTGTCCATCAAACGCACCAAAGGATTGAATCTCAAACCCGGCCTACCGTTCGTCGAGGGCAAGCCCTGGAAGTATCAAAAAGAAATGGAATTTCTCTTACCTTTTATGCAAATCGGAGGGTTAGTTATTGCTATTTATTATAAATATATAACGCGCAGGTAGTAGCTAAATACGTACCGTGGTTTAACTTTGACTTGGGCGGCTCGGTGCCCGAGTATCCAGACTGTAAAGTGTACCTTCATTTCTAGTTTTGCGACCAATAGTGATACCCGTGGTATAGTTTAAGACAGAAAGAAAAACGATAACTACCAAAACTATAGAAGTCTGTTGTTTGTAGGACATTGAATACGTGAGAAAATAAAAAAGCGGGCGCCGACTAATAATCTTACGAACAATATAATGTCTCGGTCTGTGACTTTGGGGCGCGTCCTGTCCCCCTTCCCCTCCCGAATAAGCCATAAGCGTACATAATAATAAATGTGTTACTGTACAGTATACAGTAAGAATAATATTATATAGGTAGCTGTTACACAACTGTACGTTTACAGACAAATTGTAATTTGTAATGCTGTACCATAGAAGGCAATACTTTATAATCAAATATCAAAACATCTGAAAAAGACAACCGAATAATAAAAAATACATTCGATGTTAATATTAGCTAATAGCAGTAATAGTCATATACACATTTTACTATTAAAAAACTATATTTTGTTTCACGAGTTTTTTTTTCTTCATCCGCGCAACACCCTAAATTTATGATCGTGTTGTTTCGCACACGGAATGTTTAGTTACCGGACTGTGTAGTGGTGGAAATTTTATACATTTATTGTATCTATATCGAACGTATTCGTTCCTACATGAATACGTTTGTTAACTGAAATTATTCGACAATAATCGTTTTAAAGTTTAAAAGAACAGATACTTTATATCATACTCAGATAATAATGATACCTTTGTAGAATTTGTGAACGGATTACTAGCTCGAACGTTGGACACGGATAAATCGGGTTTTTTTTTGTTCTGTTTAGTAGATGAATGGGTGGGTGGGTGGGAGACTAAGAACCTCTGAGCGCCACACGATCTTGCTGACACAAATGCAGCACGAGCACGTACCTACCTGTTGCTGCACCCAACCGAGGATCGGAGGATCAGCTTCGACACTGCACGTATAGCGTTTGGCTTAAAACATTGCACGCAAAGCAACAAATTCGCACTTCGAGAAGATAATAATATTACGTACGAATCTATTACGATTCGTTCTGGTCGTATCGCATTAATGTATAAAACCGGTTAAAAATTTGTTTTAATATTACTATAATGAACTCTTCGTTGACGAAAATATTTAGATTAGGGTTCGTTGTTGTTGGTATCGGCCATCGGGATGTATTTATCGCATTAAAATACTTAGTTATATAATTTGGAGTAAAGATGTCGTGCTCCCCTCTCACCATAGCTACCCCAAATAAGTCTTTGAATAGTTATTGCGTATACCTAGGTATGTAATCGAACTGATTCGCTTTGAAATGAGGGCTACACAACATAACTTAATAAATAATAAAGTTTTATTAGAGTGGTTGTAAAAAAAATTCAGCTCGGGGTACGTTTCTGTAATATAAATAACTGTATAGGTACCTAATATTGTGGCGTATACGCGTTAAACGCAGTTTTCGAGTTTTGTTTCTCCTTAAATTTAATAAATTAAAATATATAATATGTTTTTGTTGTCTGTCGCCGATTACTTATTTGTTCTCTTGTTCCGTTTGCGCAGGTATTCTCTGAAGAAAATGCTGAACTTGGAACACTCTCCAACCCAAGACTACGCGGGCGTGTATGACGACAGAGAGACAGATGGGTCGTCCAGTCCGTACAACAACATGTCGTATGACTACGACGAGATGCCCGAACCCCGAGTAGAGATGAAAGAGATGGCAGGCAGCTACTCGAACGACGAGGGGGGCGTGGACGACGAGCTGCTGTACCCAGACGTGGAGATCCTGAGCAATGGCAAGCACGAGCCCCTGCACCGGGTCGCGAAGCGTGTGAAACGATCGGCAGAAGCCGCAGCGGCGGCCGCCAAGGAGGCCGACTCGTCCGCCCAGCTCAAGCTCAACCAACACCACATGAACCACTATTACCACATACAACAGCAACAGCACAGTCATGCCAAGGTGCACCCCGTTGACCTGTTCTTCTACAGCATGGCTGAGACGACCAAGGGCCTGCCTCAAGCGTACCAGGCAGAAATCAAGCGCCGTGTGCTCGAAATCGTGATCAAGGCCGAAGAAGAGATGAACAAAAATAAAAACTACGAATGAGTGTCATATAATTGACAGTCGATATATCCCTCTCTTGCTCTCTCCTCTCTCTACGAATAAGCCTTTTCGTTTTTGTACCACTTCTATTTTTTATATATATTATATACTTTTTAGCATTTTTGATGTCACTAACTTGGAATTTTTTAGTCGAGATGTTGATCGTTTATCGTTCTCATATTTATTTTACAATCAAATTGCTTAATTTATTATTATTATTTTGTTCGGTGAATTCCAATGAATTATGTGTTGCAGTTATCGAACAGTCATGATATGATTTTTTGAAATGCCCAACACCAATTATTATTATTACACATCACTTAGAAATAAGGCATAATTATTTATATTATTATTTTTTGACTCGTGGAGATAAATGACGGGTATATATTATATTTTTTATACTTAATAACGTGAATGCAGGAAAGCACTCAAGAACGTTTTTGTAATATAAACATTCCGAATTTTGCCACCAAACTGGCTTTGTGATAACAATAATGTGTTAAATATTTAGTACCTATGACTATATTATAAAAATTATGCATTCCATTGTAGTGTATTTATACAGTATAATTCAATATTGTTAGTGTAAGTCTGAATACTTCATACCTATTAAGCTCATGTAAAGATAATTATATATTTGCTCAAACATTCTCTGTCTCTGCAGAGAATGTGTGTACCAATTTTTTGTGTACAAAATCAATAAATTTACATGTAATGTAAACTTAATAAGTACGAACATTATTAAATAATGTATACATTTTATACCATGACAGTCTTATTATTATTATTGTTTTTTTTTTATTTTTTTTATGTATAAATGTGTCAGAAATTGCAATCATTGTAAATAAAAATAAAAAAAACTATTAATACGAGAGTTTTTATTTCCTTTATCACTCTCGCGTGTTTGTAATGATTTCAAGTATTCATAAAAAATAACTTATGGAGGACATTAACCCCTCTAACATAATATGCAAAGGCAGGCAAGTTAATGAAAATAATTAACTCAAGTCAAGTTAAGAGGACACAAGATCGATTAATTAAAAGTTAACGGTTAACAAATTATAAATTTAACTCGATAAGTTAAAAGTTAATATAGAAAAAAATATTAACTTAACTCAGTTAAAAATTTAATCTATTTTTTTAAAACTAGTATGTAAATCACATACAGAGTGAATGTGTCTTTCTAGTGTCTAGTTTCTAAATTATAAAAAACAATTTTTTGAACTTTTATCATAATGTACACTGTATAACCTTTTATTTTTACTTTACTATTATTTACTAATTTAAACTATACTCATCTCAAATTAATAATTTAACAAATATATTTTTTTTATATCGTATAGCAATTAAATATTATAATACGTGAAGATAAGTACATGACCTTCATAATATAATATATTATAAGTTATATAACATTAAAACATAACAATAATATTGTCAATTGGTAATTTAAAATTATTAATTTTATTAAAAACATTTATAATTATAAATAATATATAATAATAGGTATATACATAATATGTAATTTATACTGATTTAGTAATATTTACGTAAAAACGAAAAATTTCAAAATGTTTTTAACTTGATAGATTTTTTTAAAATCAACTGAGAAAAGCTAAGTTATTTCAACTGTAAATTAAACTAGTTAAGTTAAAAAGTTAAAAAAAATTTTACTTTAACTAGTTAATGCCCACCTTTGAATTAATATGTATATTGTAAATTTAAATATTTGTTCAAGGAACCATCTTATACTACTAGGTACTCTGCTGTGTGTATATTACGTTGATATCGCTTGCTGTTGTATAAATTCATGATATATAGGTAGCTGATGTACAACTTTTAAAGCAATATTACTCTATGGTATATACATTATAAAAGGTGTAAAATAGAATGACATGGCAAATTAAATCATTTTTGTACAAATCAGTATTTAATATTTTTTTATATATATAATTTACAGACTTGCGCTACAATTACAGTGTATTTTTTAATACAGAAAATAAACTATTTTTAATTGTATACAATTTTTTTGGAGGAAATTTCAAAATAGCCAACTTGTAAATCAAATGTATGATGGTCAAATAGTTTATTTTTTTAAATATCAATACTTTTTTGGAGTAAATTAATTTTGAACTGAGTAGTAAAATATTTATTATATTTTATTGGAATTTTTATTCAAATATTTTTTTAAAAAGAACTGTTTTATAATGACTTAGAATTGTGTAACTGTGTAAGCTGTTTATTGTATTACCCGGTCGCGAATTATATGTGCGCAGGTGACAAACATTTGTCACCCCCCCCAAATCGCCGTAGTTTCCCTTTCTTTTACACCGTTTTATACACCGCAAAAATGTTGTATTTTTTGTACTTTTGCCACCCCTAAACTTAAGCTCTGGATCCACTACTGCCCCCGCAGGATTTTCGTCGGGCTACGACGACGGCGAGAGGTGCACTACAATGCGCGGCCGATCACGGTTCATCCGGCAGAAACTCTCGACGGAGCAAGAGAAAGATACGCTGGTGCTCGATGGCGATTTCTATGGCATGCAGCAGTGGCAGCAGCCTGCACGGGATATGGATCAGGAAGCTGCAGACAGAGGACGAGCCTGGAAATCAGCCTTTACCGGGGAACCACAACCACAGAAATGCTTCCCTCGTCTGTGGAACCGGGGCGTGTGTTCGTTCTGCGCGCACGGAGTTGGCCAGGCGGTCTGGACTAGAAAGCTTGCGGCTGCAGATCGAGGCGCGTGCGGTGCGTGCCGGACCGGAAATGGCGACAGGAGGAGAAGCAACTTTTGGAGGTGACGGTTGGAAGTTCCGAGAAGCGCGACACGGCTTCGAGCATAATATCATTGGGTAGTCGAAGCTCGCCGGCAGTGGCACAAATATGGGGGGCTTAGCCCCCTCAAAATATAATACTATACCATTCATAAAAATATGTACCTATAAATTATAATTTTTAAAAAAATGTGTTGGGGCTTGAGCCCCCTAAACATTTTTCCTATTTGCGCCACTTCTCGCCGGTCAATCGTAGCCCGTAGGTATGCTAAAATTACAATTATACGGAAAATTATTAACAATTTTGATTTTTTTCACAATTTTTCGATATATTTCTATATAATAAGTTGTAACACTCTTAGTTTATAAATATTAAATACTGTTTGCTCATAACTTACGTAATAATATGTTGTCTTTCTATTTGGTACATAGTATATTTGATTTGGACACGGGTTATGCTGATCTGGCGCTGCCGGCTTTTGCTGTGATGTATGTTTCGTGGTCAAATCGTATAGTGTCGCGCTTTTTGTGGAACTGTCTGCAGTTTCCACGTCGCTTCTTACCGACTTATCCCGTTCAGTTTCACCGTCACTTCGGTTAGTCCCTCCGCTATCATCTTCAACTCGATTGTCACCATCTCCGGTTCCGACACCAACTCTGGCACACGGAACTTGATCTGCAGCGATCTGTATTTTTGGTACTTATGTCTTATATATAGGTTTATTAATTTTTGGCGAAATTATTGTACGTTTGTGGGCAGAACCTAATCAGAAAAAAATTCCTAAACAATAATTGAAGAACAGCGAAAACAAAAATAATTAATATTATTATAATGTGTAATTTTTTAGTGCAATTTGTTGTGAACAAAATGCTAGCGCGTCGAGAACTCGAGAACTCGGCGCGTTCGGTGTGTCGGTTATTTTTTTAATGGTATTCGCTCACAAAATAATATGAATAAGCATGGGTGTGCTCAAGTGGGGGCTTAGGGGGTCCCCCCCCCCTATGGACACTTTATGAATATAATCAGGAGCAGTTTGGGGAGAGATATCAGTCCGGGAAAATACAAAAGTATACCAGCCTACTTACTAATTTACCAAATATTAATTTCAGCCAACATAATATTATTATTTTAACATAGGTAGGTAACTACAATTTTTTTAACGCATATTTGGCGACATATACAATTTATAAAACTTTATCAAATATTGTATATAGGTAACTAAACTTTATACAACTGATAAAAGTCAGTATACGGTTTTGCCCAAATGAGGTTGGTCATAACTAGGTTTGCCCGGTCAAAAGCCGAAATATGACATTTTGCCCAAGGATTGTGGGCAGTTCGCGTTTTGCCCGGGCATTTCTGAGGTTTGCCCAATTTCGGCTTTTGACCGTAACATATATATATCACTATAAATGTGAATAATTAAAATTACTAATGTCACGATTTTTGTATTTACTAAGAAAGCTTACCTATTCAACTATATTGAATAATGTGCTTTTAGACTTAAGTTAGTTAAGTATTTCAATATTTTAATCACATTATTTATTTCGTATATAGGTACTATAGAACATATTTTTCTATCGCGATGAGCATAAAGGCTTATAATATTTACTTCCACTTAATGTACCTGATAAATAACAAAACCAACACGCAGAATCTATGTATAGGTACCATCTATTTATTTTTCAAAAAAAAAAAAAATGTTTTTCTGCAGTTGCAATATTGTCATTCATAATAACATTATGTAGATTGTATAGATAGGTACTTCAATATTGTAAACAACCAGAAAAATTAGAATGATACTTCCGACAAAGTGCCCACCAAATTATCGTTTACTTTATAAAGACTTCACGTTGGTATCTTGTATAGTTGTATTTTGTATGGTAGGTATTATCGTCACAACTCACAATCGTAAATTGTACGAATCAATACTCGCATTTTCACGCTTTATCGTGATAATATAATATATAAATTATATCCGTTTAGAGGCGCAGAACAGAGAATGTATGACTTACCTAGATCACACGCGTGTAGCGGTGGCCGGTGGTGTGATAATGTTTCCAAAGTATTTTTTATATCACGCGCTAAAAAAATTAATCACATCAAAATTTGACTCGAGTGAAATTAGGTAATATAAATGTTTATTTTTATTTGTTAAATTTCTGTCTAAACGAACAATGACACAGGACAATCGTTAAACACGCAACTGTGTATTATGGTGTAAGGTTTTCCGTTTAGAATGCAATAATAATTGTTGTTCCCGATATGTTTTTTAATGAACATAATATGGTACCCAAAATGCTGAGCAAGGACGTGGATACGAGACTATTCGTCAATAATGTATTGCACACTCCTTATTTCTGGTAAAATACTTTTGATATAGGTACCTAACTTTATTAATTTAAATTAAGATATGATAGTTATAACTACCTAGTCCAATACTTTAATTAATTAATTAGGTTTTCAGAACGGTTTTTGTGGTGTAGGTACAGTTATAGATTTACATATTTAAATTAGGTAGTTCATAAAACAATTGAATATAATATTAAGTAGGTGCCTACTTGAAACATAATAGATAGTTTTGTCACATCGATTATTATCGTCGTCTGTTTTTTAAATGTGACAAAACAAAAAACCTGTTTCAAAAATAAAAATGATTGCGTTGTACCGAGTGACCTTAACCGTCAATTTTTGGTTCGGTTCCATAATTCGTTTTTGAACTTCATTCGTGATAAAAGTTAAATTAATTTATGTTCAACAAACGGTTATAGATATAACGTTATAAATTAAATGGTTCACCGAAAATTTTACTAGAAAAACGTAAAAATTGTGTATATGTTTTTGAAAATTTCACCAAAAAAAAGGTTAAACATTTTAAGTTTTTGAATGATAGACCTATTATAAACGTTTTTGAGGTATTCGTCCTTGTACATTTAATCAAAACAACGTTTAACATAGTTATACGCGTTCTAGAACGTTTTAAAATTATAGGTATACGCTCTTCAATATTTAATCTGAAGAACGTTTTAATGATTGTTGATTTGTTATAATGTGAACGTTTGTAAAATGGATAAAATCAGTGCAACGCTACACTGTTGTATAGTAAAATACTAATATAATAATATATAATATATAATATTTACAAATAAGAACATGTTCTTTCACATTTAAGTTTTTCACTTCTGTTTGACCTGTAATCCTTAGTCCTTACCTCAAAAACTTTGTATCGATATAAAAATAAAAATGCCATCAATTTAACATTATAGTCGTACCTACAATTCTATTATGTTATTAATTATTATAATTAATATAATTTGTATATTATGTCATAATAAACTATGGAAAAATCAAATATATTGTGTACCTACATATCATACATAATATATTAAAATATATATTTTTCGGTTAACGGTTTTCGTAAAGGAATTATTAATCAGCATTTATATTATATTATAGTCCGAAGATTATAATATAATTAATTAAAACTATTTGCTTATCTATGTACTGTATTATCAAAAACAAATATATTTAAATTTATAACAATTTTTTGTTACTATATCATAATAAATTACATAACTAAACAGTAAAAAGGCAATTGAACGGAACCTTGTAACACATGCCGGAAGTCGCCTCCATGTAAGAAATGCCGGACGACAAAACCTCCACCGATATTGGTCGTACACTCGTACGTGGCGAAATTAAACTAGCCACACGTTAGGCTGCACGTTAGGGACGTGTGGTTAGTTCAATTTCGACACGTACAACCCAAAACCAGCGGAGATTTGGTCGTCCGGCATTCCGTACACGGAAGCGACTTACGGTGTGTGGTACAAGGTGGTGGCGTCTTGCACGTGGTATATGGTGGTAAGGTCCTGAAAGTGGTACATGGTGGTAAAGTCCTGCAAGTGGTACATGGTGGTAAAGTTCTGCACGTGGTACAAGGAGGCAGCGTATAGTCCGACACGTGGTACATGGTGGTTAAGTCCGGCAAGTGGTGCAAAGCGGCTGTGCCGGAATTTCATACACGTAGGCCGCCTGGCCGCATAGTCCGGCAAGGAGGCATAGTGCATCGGGGCGGACAATTCGTCGGACAGTTCAACAACGCCGATGGACGGTATCTGGTTACCTTTGGACAGCCGACGTGCGGTGGCCGGTATCCGTTTACCTGCATCGGCCGGTCACCTTGGAACCGACTACGTGCGGGTGAGGGTGCCCGGATTCATGTGAACAGTCGCAGATCGGTGGTGGCGGTGACGATCGAACTTTTGAACCGGCGGCCATATTATACTCAGTCTCTCTCAAAAGTCACGACACTGCAGGGTCGGACTTCTTCCGTGGATCCGGGGGAACGTAACTCAAGACCACGAGCCCACCCAACGACTCCAAAAAGATGCAAAAACAGACTTAATATTGTTACCGAATACATAATATTCACTCAAAAAATATGACTCGAGTCAAAACGAGAACAGATATCAGATGGTCGGATAACAATGATTACTATTACGCGTGTTTATAATGTTTTACTGATAAATACACTTAAAAGCACGTTGACAACCATCGCCGGCGTAAATGTTTGGCCATATTTTTAAATTTTTTTTTATATAATATAGAGTTATTATATAGTATCTAGCCGTTATTCGTGGCAATAATATTATTATTCACTTAGAGATTAAAAAAATGGTACATTTTATATTACACCATACTCGACTTGTACGGGAAAAAACAAACAATTATACAATACGCGTGGTGCAGTGGCATATTTAAGGGGGTGATATGGGGGATAGATCCCCCCTTGACCCTTTTTTTTTTTGTAAAATTAAGTTTACTTATTTTCTGTATTTCTCAATATGATACTACTTTTAAGTTTTAAGTAGGTACCTATATCTGTTTTCTAAATGTTCTAGCCGTGGTAAATTGTCCGCTTTGATATAGGTACTATACGCCACTAGTCGTTCGTGGCATAAATATCGGAAAATAAAAACATATATCTTTATGGTGGTATGGTATACTATATTTTTGAATTCTCTGCGAATTATTTTTCATGCATGAGTATACCACATTTCATGCATAAACCCGATAAATAGTCGGTAAATAAAACAAAATTACCATGAAGACTGTAGATTTACCATAGGGCATGGGTTTATTTTTAGTGACTACTGACTGAAAACATTGTATTCACCTCTGGGTTACATGCTTTAGAATTTTAGATGTAGAGGTTTATCCAAATGTTCATGAACTCTCGAAAATATTTTGTACCTTGCCTGTATCAACTGCTATACACCTGAACGATGTTTTTCAAGTTTTTATTAAGTATTAAGTCTTACCTAATAAATAGTATGACAGAAGTAAATATTTTATCAATTTTCCTATATAATATTGAATAATAGCTATAAAATAAATAGTAATTATTATATACTTTGTTTATTATAACCGACTTAGACACTTAGGGCCCGTTTTACAATCATAGTTTAAATTTTACCAGTCAAATTCCGCGGTTTAACATTAGTTTAACTAGGTATTGTAATACGGACCCTTATAAGTTATAAGAGGACGCTACACCCGCGTGTGTTGTTTCTGTCTTACACACGCACGACATAGGAAATTGTCGTTCACTATTCTCATTAGTGAGCTGTTAGTTTTGATACTAGAGTGAATCAACCTATT
>NC_042494.1:85279433-85319370 GCF_005508785.2 Acyrthosiphon pisum
GGCTTTCTTTGCATGTCATCGGTCAATACAATAATCATGCCAGATAAGCTTATCGATGAACTGAGCATCCAAAAAAATAGAAAACAGGATTTTGTATTATAACTATTTTTTTTGTTTATCGTATTAAACACGGGATTGTCGTTAGTATGAATTTATAATAAATGCTATTAGGTACTATACATTTTGTGTTAATTCTTATTTCACCTTGATCCACACTAAACTCAACAAGTTAGAGGATTTTAAAAATGTATATTATATTCGTATTTATTGAGTGTACCTATTATTATATATTTCATCCCCCCCCCCCCTATCAAAATTCCTAAATACGCCACTGGTGTGGTGTATTGTTGTTTTGAGTTTACCTCAGTACACATCAGACAATTCGCTTATCGCTGTGTCGTTGTGCCTAGCTTTGTGGACAAATCCGACCGAGTTGAGCAGTCCGCCTGCGCTTGTAGTGTTTCGGTTGCATTAACTACACGAGAGTAAATCGGTTAATATAATATGTGTACATGCATATAATAATAATAATTTATTGGAAAGAAATCTAGTTTGGCACCCACGCTAATTTTTTAATTTTTTTATTCGGAACACAGCTATGTACCTATTGGCTATTACAAGTAGTTTCCTAATTCCTCTGCTCACTGTTGTATATAATAAGTTTCAAAATATGTTCATTATGTACCCACCACCGCTGTAATTAGGAAGGTACTTTGGATCTAGGACAATAATTATTGGTCCCCGCAAAAAAATTATGTACCTACTATGAGGACCAGGGGTGGATCCAGAGTTAGGACTGTGGGTCAGGACATCTCAAGGGGCCAATTATTAAAACCAGATTAGAAATCTATACTTGTGTACTAGGTATATAAAACAAAAAAATTCATTATACTGTATGTATGTTTATTCGAGGGTCCAAGTGTCCAACTACCCAAGATCAGAAAAGATTTTATCAGCACATATTAACTGTGGGTCAGCTGACCTCCTGACAATGTTTTTTCCTCTATCGTTGATATGTTTCATAAAACTATTTTAAACAACATTATAATTAATTATGAGATATGGGGGTTAACGTCTCAAATACGTTGTTTTTTAAATTCTTCTTATTTTAGTATTCGCCTCCACACGTCTTTCCAGGTGATAAACATTATCACCACGTCTAAAAGATATCCGCCATTATCATTTATCACATAGTTGTTAATTGTTATCAAAACGTGGTTGCATTATAATACTCGTATTCAAGATTCGAATTCAAAAATAAATCCTTTTAAATTTGAACAGACTAACGAAGGAAGTTTCTTTTTTTTCAAAATTCAAAGTGAGGACGGTAAATCCTGATTCCTGACGGTTATATAATTTAATCGGAACACGTGCGTGCATTGAATTGATGCCAGGAGAAAGCGTTCGCTCGTTTACCACCAATTTTCGGAGCTTCGACGGATTCTGCGCCCTAGTGCCGTCATGACGACTGCAACGTGGGCATGGACTACTCTGAAACGACTGCAGTCCACTGACTTGACAGTCGAAAAATTTTGGAGTGCAGCGAGCGTGTGGAATGCTAAACCACACCTGTTGATCAAGCACTTGATGGGCGCTGAACGGCTCGTGTCCGAATCGCTGGCTGGTGAATATGGTGACGTGTTGTCCTCGGTGGCAACTAAAGATCTACCACCCGCAGCCTGGGTAGGAGACCCTACGGAAACCTTTCGGTGTCTGGGCTTAAGTAGTGGTAAGGATATCCAAGTAGAAGTCTGGAAGCTGTTCACCAAGAAACCCGTTGAATGGAATGATTATTTTCGACTAAGTGTCTTTGGTAAGAGTTCACCAATATTTGAAAAGTTTAAGCATAAGATATAATATTGTATCACGGTTTTATAGACAGGCTAAATAGTACTGCCGTGTTTTACGACTGTACGCCAAAAAAGAACGGTGACAACATCAAATATGCCTATGGTATTCATTTTGTGGATGACTGGTTGGAGTTACGTCTAGCCATGCCTTCAAACAAATCTCTGAACGACAAGAAGACGCTGCACTGGATGACTGACATATTTTTTCCGAAATTTTTCAACTGGACCATCAATGATAAAGGGTCTAAACCCACAATTTCATCTTTGTCACACGTTTGTGTTCAAATGTACTGTAATTTGTATAGTCGGTTGAAAGAAAAATATGCTAAATCTCTAATGAATGTAGGTTCTACTATTTTTGTTTGTGTTTTTCACTCAAAAATATAAAAACCTAATTACATTTTGTATGTTTAGGTTTGGACAGAAGTAACTGATCCTAAGAAGTATATTCATAAAGATATTGCAACAGCCACATACCTTATGCTGTTATGGGGCGACACCAAACCATGTTTTATTGATATGGGATGTGGTAACGGTTTACTTGTGCATGTGTTAAATAGTGAAGGATATAGCGGAGTCGGATTGGATGTTAGATCTCGGAAAATGTGGGCTCAATATCCACAATCTACAGTTTTGAAGGTAATGTGGGTATTGTGAGGTGTTATATAGTTTTAAACAAATTTTGTATTTACTTAAATATAAATTATTATTTTTTTATTGTCATTTGCAGGTAACTAGTGTTGATCCTTCGTCGCCTGATTGTAAATTTCCACAAGCTGATTGGATCATAGGCAATCATTCAGATGAACTTTCACCCTGGGTACCAGTAATTGCCTCGCGTAGCAATTACAACTGCAAATTTTTTCTCCTTCCATGTTGCCCTTTTGAATTCAATGGTTCCCGCTACCAACGCATAGATTCATCTCTTAGTCAATACCATGATTATCTAAAATACTTGGAAAAAACAAGTACTAACGTGTTTAAGTTTAACGTTAAGACAGACCGTTTACGAATACCTTCAACGAAACGGACATGCATCATCGGCTGGTCGAAAAATTATTTGCCACAGGAAGTGGATCAAGTTGTGCAAGACATCGAAAAGTTTGCAAATTCTAAATTCAATGAAAATGTTCAATTTGTACCTAGGCCGTCCGAAGAAAGGGTCAGGAATTGTACCAAACTAGATAAAGACTTGTTACGCAGTGTCGTAGATACAGTAGCTGATGTATTGATAAAAAGTTCGGGTGGATGGAAGTGTCGCGTCACTTTAGGTGAATTAGCAAAACAAATCGGTGAAGAGAGGCTGAAAAAATTGAAGAAAGAATGTGGTGGCTTACAAACATTGATAAGGAATCACAGGTATATTTTTGTGGTTGAAAAAGGAACTGTTGGATTCAGGAAACCAGTAAAAGACTGTGGCAAAGTTTGGAAGAAACATAAGTGTTGGTTTTATCATAACTATCCCGACAAGTGTCCGTTAAATGAAGACGAGTGCTGTAATATACATTAATAACAGCAACTAATTGTTATGTAATATTAATATTTTATTACAAGTTTTTGTAAGTCATATGTTTGTATACAAAATTAATATATTTTTTTTTCATGGATGTAGGAACTCTAATCTCGTTTAAACCTGACTATGTGATCCTCTCACAATGTCTTATTGACTAAAAAGGAAGAACATTAATAATGGAAACATTCAACGCCCAAATCTCATAATTTAAAAATATAAATAAAAGTATAACATACAAAAATATTAATTTAGCAATTACCAATACACTTATTTTAGATGTGTTGATGCATGTATACCTGAGATACTTCAACAAAATAAATTTTCAATTTTCAAAATATACCTATACCTCATTTATATATTCAAAATATGTAGGAAATCTGAAGGAATGATTATTATTAAATGTTTATGGTATATACATTACTTTTTTATACATACATGTTAAGTTTAGTAAAACAACTAAATGGATACCTAAATGAAATAAATTATTTTTACGTGTATTTTATGAAATAAATGTTTTAATATTGGTTTTGTTAACAGCTGTGTAATAATACTCAACTGTCAAATTATATTGTCTGTATTTACTCAAAACAAAATTACTGATATTTCATTAAAATAAATAGAGAGCTAAATATTGGATAGAAAATGATTCCGATAATTAGTTAATTACTGATTGCCGATTATAAATTTATTGTTGATTAAGTATGGTGTCCAAGCTTATAATGATAAAATTTTTAATGAATAATCCATAACTTTACACAGTAATTACTAAGTAATAATTTAAAAAAAAATGGAAAATAAATTATGGTTATTTATTATTCAAAAATAAAAATTACTATTTGTGATTTAGCCAAATTTATGATATAATATGCATCAGGCCATTATCCCGACCTAACTAACCTGCTACAGTCAAATTTTTCAACCTATTTAAGCACATTATTTAAAATAATTTAAAATTGTCATATATATATATATATTTTTTTTGAGTTTATTAGTAATTACTAATTAGTATAACACAAATAGTATAATTTTTCAAAAAAAAGTTCAACAACTTAAATAATTACTAGTTTTATGATTACATAATTAATGTACAGCCAGTGTACATGATTCAAAATAGTTGTCAATTAATAATAATTAACCTATCAACTGGTATTGAATTAAATATAATATAAAATATTAAAGAAAAATAAATAGATAAATGTTCTTAACACACAAATTGTGTGAATACAATATATAAAACTAGAACATGAGCATATTCTATTAAACTAATTTACTATAGTAATCAGATCAAATTATTGTCCTAAAATGTTTAAAAGTAACTTAGGGTGCCAAGTATATATTATTATACTATACACAAAATAACTTACAAATAAAAAGAATACTTGTATAGTTATTATATCACTGACACTACACAAAATGTATGAGTGTTGTCAAAAAAGAGTAACTAAATTACATAAAATAATTAAATAAAATGAAAAAAAACTGATATCTATCATAAATAGTTTTAAAAAATAAAATTATTAAAATTTTTAATATTAAAAACAATACTGTTGTCGTATAATGGACACGAAAAATTACATTCCAAATTAAATTTCATAGAAAGTGTTCGGCGTAATTACAAGTAAATAATATAATATAATGTGAAACATACAATTTTTTGAAAAGCTTACAAGCTATAAATTATTGCTGGAAAAAGATTTTTGAAGAAAATCGGTAACAAACCAAAATATACAATTGTATATTTTATTATATACATTCTTCATATTTGATCACTTGATTGTGTTTAATAATAGTACCTAATATAAAGAAATAAATTAACGAATACTTATGATTGTATCGCAATGCTAGAAACTGGTCGCGACAACTGAGTAATATCTCTGTACTGGGTAAACACGCAGATCTAACATAAAAATGAAATATAAATTATTACAATAACTTGGCATGTTTACAAGCTGAATAATAACCTTGTCTTTGAGTTGCTGGGCTAGTTGTAAAGCAACTGTGAAAAGGACGAGGACTTCATTCAACCACGGTACTGTACATTCAGCTTGATACGTGTCGTACTTCATTGCACCGTGAGAATTGGATAATTGATAAACAGCAAATATTAGCTTATGACTCTGTATGTAAAAACTAATTGCTAAATCTTCTGGTAAGTTAGGCGTCAAACACTTCTGAAACAAACGTAACCATTGGCTTAGCAATTTCAATGCACGGTGGATATTTTATAACAGTTGGGGCTACTTACCATGTTTCTGCTTTTAATCAAATCATCAATTGTTCGTTTACGTGGAACTATCAGACTCGTGCGACCTCTTTGCAAACATCCTAATAAATTTCTCAGAATGTGCAATACTTCTTCTGAAGAGCTATACAAATTGATAAAAATGTAAATAGATAAAGCCAAATATTTAAAAAAAAAATTGTAATATAATGGATAAAATTTAAGTACTTGAAAATAGTTTCCTTGTCTATTTTCTCAATTTGTAAAATAGCTTGTCTTAGATGATTGCCTGCATCTTGAACTTGATGCAATTTCCACGGGCAGTCGTGACGAATGTTGGTCCGGTACATTATTTGCTGCTGATGTCTCTGTACTTTAAATTGTATGTCCTGTAATAAGTTGTATATAATTAAAATAGACTTTGAACTTATGTAAAAAAAATGCAGAAACTTTTAATTTCAATCATATTAACTACTGCAGTACAACAGATGACCGAATTATTTATTATTATTAGATGAGATTTAAACAATGATGGTCAAATAAGAAAAAATGTTGATGTAGGTATAGAGAAAACATAAATATATTTTGAATTTCGATATAATATACTTAAGGTTTATAAACCATAAGCTAGACATGTTCACGTGTAACATACATACTATAAAAATTTTGAAATAATTGAGTTATTAAGTAAAAGTTATAGTTACTACAATAAAAAGGTAGTTCAAAGTTTCAATGCAATTTTAAGAATTATGTATATACTATATAGTACTAAATCTAAAGTATGTACTATGTTGGACTAAATAAATTTGTGATTTTGCTATCATTGCAATATTACACAATACTGCATTAAGATTTGTCGAATAACATGACCTTGACAAGCTATATTATTAGCAAATCTATAAAGACACTAAACCTATGATCAGCACACAGTAGCAGTTAAGATACAATAGATAGTTATGACGGACAATCGTGGCTCAGACTGGTAGAAGAAAATTTACCGCCTGCAGTATGGTGTCACCAGATATGGATACAATGCTCTTTAACTGGTCTGGTGATGTGGACAGGACAAATTTTTCTTGTTTGACCTGTACGTCACTGTCCCACGACGGAAAACGTCGAACGCATTCCTACAATGAAACGAGTTTATGAACAATTACATGGTGAATGTGTAGGTTGACCCATTACTTACATTGAGTATGATGTTTAGCTGGTGCAATATCGAGTGCACCTCTTCATTCAGCACCCACTCGAATTCTTTTTGCTAAAATGAAGAAAACGATGTTAAAACAATAATCTCCCGTCAATTATAAAATTTGTTTCTTTTAAGATTAATCTCGTTGCGTTAAGTCGAGTAGTGGACAAACACTTACCAGACACTGGTGCTCCAGTTTGTCACCTTCTGCCATTATCGTTGACGTCGAGAGGTCTTCTGTGTGCCAGTCTAAACCCGATGGTTCTTGCCGACACCGATCAGCTGCCACTGTTGTCCGCGGACGTCAGTCGTCGACGCATGCAGTCCATTACAATAATATCGATCGAGGTCGGTTCAGTAGTCAGTACTCGGTTGCCGATATCCGGTAACGCGCGAGAATAGATTACCGAAGCAGGTTCATACCACCCCTGTCGGGGGTCGTCGACTTTTGCCGAGGAATCGCGACGTCGAAAAAATTGTGAATGTGATAATATTGTGGTGGACGGAAGAGAAAACAATTTTTTGCGACGTCGTGACTCGCGAAACGCGAAAATCCTGATGATTGATCGGTCACTATCGACAGTCGATAATATGGATTACGGTCGAGTGTCAAGTGCGGAGCGAGTGATAAGGGACGAGATGAGCGCCGCGTGAAACAGCTGCTGCAGACTAAGTGATAAGTGATAAGGATAACCGCGCCCGTATATTTTAGGTAGCGTTTCGCATTCGCATTTCGTTAGTAAGACGGACACAAAACGAGCGGGTACGACATCCTCTTTTTAAGATATATGGACTATGGGCTTAAGGATCATGGCGTTTGTTGGTTAGGCGCTTATAGCTGTAAGGACAATTTCCGGATTTCCAGAATACCAGTCGATTAGTTGGTCTGTTTTCTTTTATGTACATAATACAGTATTACAGTTGCGGATCTAGGAGTGGGGTTTTGCCCCCCGCCAATCACCTTAGTTGCCCTATGTTTTACACTGTGGTGTTTGGCCAATTTTGTAACTTTTTTGTACATTTTGGAACCCAAAATTAAGTACTGGATCCGTCACTGATATGATAAAATATGTAATTATGTACCATGTAATTTTATTGTTATTTATTTTGTACCATTAAAAAAAAATTTAATAATAATAATATGACTAGTGAAACATATTATAATATTAGTAAAGGAACCTACTATATAGATAGCCGCCTAAACAGTAAACTTCCATAATATTATCTAAAAAAATTATATTTTGAGTGTTAGACTCTAATATAAAATATTGTTACCTCACGAAAATAGGTCAAATACACTTAATACAAATTTATTAATAATTTAATATTAATTATTAAATAATATAATTCAATAATAAAATTACATTTAACATTATGGTAATACCACGCATTTACATTACCGAATGTCGCTCGCTTCATCGGTAGATGGCGCTGCAACTTACGGTTTTAATTTGATTTCGTGGTATCCGCATGTGTGCATCCGTCTTACGAGTGCCTAACATAGCTGATCTTAGGTTCAGCAGATCACGTTTAGCTCCGTTGGTTTAAAAATTAGAGTGAATTCACCTCTTATAATATTTAAAGATAAGATTATAACCTTAAGGCAACCTCATAGGCTTTAAAATTAAAATATAATGAAAAGCCTAAGTGATTGCCTAGATAATAAATTATCTTTACATTTTATAAGAGGTCAATTCACTCTAATTTTTAAGCAACAGAGGTAAAACGTGATCTGTTGAGCGTAAAATTTGCCCACTTGTAAGACGGATACAACTCATGCGGGTACCACGTCCTCTTAAAATGAATTTCTTAGCTCCTAAATCCCCCCTCCCCCCACCACTATTTGCACCTATGCACAATGCATAAAAAAGAACTTTATCTGTGTCGTAGTGTATTCAATGACATAAAATAATTGTATACGAAAAACGATTCTGAGTGAAGACTGTCTGTTAGCCTATAATATTACTAAATAGGTTTTAGATTCTGAGTGGAGCGATGAATGTATTGATGTTTTTTTAAAAATTATTTTTGTATCTGTCATCACCTTTTGGCTTTTAGGACAGTAAAAGTACTCAGATTTTCTTCAATAGCATCTTCTCTGATAGGAAAGTGAATCTTGTTGGTACTTGGGTAGGGAGGGTCAAAAGTAAACATTTTCCAGTAATTTTAGTAAAACACTATGAAAAACGAAAGAAAAATTAAGGAAAAACGGGCATTTTTACGCTAAATTAATTTTCGATAAAATCGATTTTGGTTGAAAAATATAAAAAAAACATAGGCACATTTTTTTTAATAAGCATTTGAAGTTTGAATTTCGACAACATTTATTAATTTATATTAATTTAAAATTTAATAATTATTTTGTAGCTTTAAAAATGTAGAAAATGTTCAACTTTTATAGTTAAGGATTGAAAATTTAAAACAAGGTTCCACGTAAATAGGTTATAATATTATATAAATTACTTTATTGAATAATAAAGTTTATTCACAATAATATCATCAAATATATTTAGTAATATCATAGGCTGACTGACCATCTTCGCTCAGAATCGTTTTTCTTATACAATGATATTACATCATTGAATTCAAATTTAACTCACTCCATTACAGTGACCCACTCGGTAAAGCACGATTGAGCATAGACCTTTTTAGCAACACGATTGAGCATAGAATATTTTATGCGATGTTGCCAAATTCACGTTGCCAACATTTTATAATTTATTATTTTCACGTATTATTACACCAATTATTATGATATCTGACGCGAGCTGTGAGCCGAGCCCCTCAGCTTTATCGACAAATGACAATGTTATCAATTAGTAAATTAGTTCCGGAGTACTATTCCGGACTACTATTGAGACTTTTATTGACTTATTAATATTTTGATTTTATTATTTTCATAAGTCATAACTATTATTATTATTTCATTATTAGCAAAAATATCTGTATACTGTATTATAATGTGATTACTATCGAGACTATTATTGATTTATAAATATTTTGAATAATTTGACTAGGTATCTAGATATAGATATCTAGGTATATTAAATATTGACTATGAAAACATGATATTTTTTGCCATGTTATATTTTGAATCATTATAATTATTTAAATAAATATTTTTGTATAATACAGTTCAAAATTGAAAATGGCAACGTTGCAGAGTTTTTTATGCTCAATCGTGTTGTTTTTCTTTTATATTTCAATTCCTTTGATGTGCCGACGATTTATGCTCAATCTTGTCTCAGCCGACCCACTACAGCAGAGCGAAACCCACTTGCCCACCTTTTTTAATTTTGTAATAGTATATTACATATTTAACATTATATACTACAATCTACAATAAGAATCCAACTATTAAGGATACTTAAATTAGCTTGGTTAAATAAGAAAATTAAGTTAGAAGATCACATCACTGATTTTTTTGTTGAGTTTGTGACCAGTATTTCCGGGGAATGTAGGTTATTTGTGAATTGTGAGTGGAATGTGTTAGTTTTCTAGTATAGAAAAAAACCGTTTGTAAAAAAGTTCAGGTTCATTCTCAGTTGTAGGTTTAGTGCCAAGGTCATTACGAAGGGTTAATAAAATGACAAAGGGGGAAGCGTTTGTTATTTTGCGGAGTTTTATCTTTTAGTCTTCAGATTTCTATTAAATATTGTTATTTGAATTTTGCACTGTTGTACTAGATATGTTATGTATAACGAAGCTACAAGAGTAAGTATATGTTTGATTAATCACACATTCACGCTCTATAAATATAATATATTTTTTTAAATATTATAATTTAATACTACGTGACGATAGAATTGGTTTATTATTACGATGACTATAGATACTGAATTTTTAATAATAACAATTTTAATTTGATAAAAAAATCTGTTAACGTTTGTCCATTGAAGTCAATTATGTTTAAGTTTTGTGCCTGAAATGTTTGATAGATTTTCAATTAATACGTATTTATTGTATAGGTAGGTATTTAAGGTCCCTTTATAATATCATATTTATACAAGTCCACATAATACGCTCCACGCCTGCACCTCTTCTTCGTCATCTATAATTTATAGGTGGTATAAATACAATAAAATGCATTGTGTGAAAAGTCCAAGTGGTAACTGCAGGTAATAGTGCACTAACCTAACCTAACCATGGTATGAAATTTCCTGTTGCTAATTTTCCCTTTTTTTCGAGGCGCTTTGATTGTTTATGATAAATTACATTGTTCAGATTAATTAGGGTCTGGATCGAGTATAAATTAAATATATAATTGTGTCCTGGAACATTTAAAAAAAACATGCAAACATACTATATTAGTTTGAACAACAAAGCAACAAAAGTAGGAAAATTATGGTAGATGACACATAAATTGTATACAAGAAAAATCGAAAGAATTACAAACGAAAAAAATGATCAAAAGTCTAAACTTGTGCAGGAATAATCATTCATATATTCATACACATTTTTACTAATTACTCAATTACTAATTTTTTATTCTGAGCGGAGCCATGAGTGTATTGATTTTACAATGATGTGCGTTTTTTTTTAAGCTAAAAATTGTTTTTATGGCTGTAATCACATTTTAGAACAGTTAAAGTGTTTAGATTTTCTTCAACAGTATCTTTTGACTTTTCTGATAGGAAAGTGAATCTTGTTGGTACTTTGGGGGGTAAAAAGTAAAAATTTTCCAGTGGTTATCAAAAGCACCATGAAAAACAAAAGAAAATTAAGGAAAAACGTTGAAATTATACGCAGAATCTAGAATTCGGCAAAATGAAATTTTGACTGAATGTTTTGATTAGCTTTTTCTATACACCATAACATTTTCAAAATATTTTATATACCAATTTTTTTAGTTTTTTTTCCATGAATGTCAATAAATTATCTGTTGAGTAAAAAAGCTTGAAAATTTAATACAAGGCTCCTACTATATTGTTACAAGTGCATTTGAAAAATATTAAAAATTCTTAGTCACAGTTTTTTTTATAAACATTTAAAATTCAAATCTTGACAAAGTACGGAAAAATCACGAAAATTAGCAGATTATTTAGTGTTAAAAATTCATAAAAATTTTTATTTGAAAATGTAATACTAGATTCCTCATAAGTTTGTAAGGTTACAAATTTTGAAAATATGCTGACTCTTTTTGAACTGTTTACGGACATTCTCAGTTTTCAATTTTTTCGTTATTTTTTCAAGCAATTCACATGTAAACAAAACATATCCGAGACTCGGGTCACAATTTACAAAAAAAAACTTTAAAATCGAACTCAATTTATAGCGATCCGGATTTACCCAAAGCCAATAAGAAGAATTTATCAATTACATTTGTTGATTTGTATTATTATTTATTGTCAGTCTATATATATATATATAAATGAATGTATATGAGTGTGTGTGTGTCCATATTACCATGGCAACCAGAATTATATTATTTTGAGTTTTCCGTTGGTGTGTGTGTCCATATTATAATGGCAACAAATTATATATTATTTTGAAATTTCCGATGGAATGTTTTGTATATAGAGAAGATAGGATAGTTTAAAAAGGGAAAGGACCAACCCCGGGAGGTGCTCAAACAGTAATTTTGAGATTTCCGAAGGAAATTTTTGTTTATAAATGGTTGCCATGGCTTTTGAAGCTATTATAATAAAAATTATTGGTTGCCGGGAAACAAAGTGCACGGGATCAGCTATTGATTATATAAATCCACCATAGGTAGAAATGTAGAATACGACAAATTTAATACAACTTTGGTACTTCAGAGTTAAATCATACATATTTTACGTTACAAACTAGGCGTCCGCGATCTATACCGTAGGTAGATTGCCTACCTGATAATATACTGCTGCGAATCAGAATTTTTATTCCGGGCAACGGAAAAGTTAAGAGTAATTTTAAACACTATACACCGAATATTAAATAGCGAATTGAACAAAGTTTGAGTCATATAAAGTTGGTACATTTAACGGGTAACGAAGTGCACATATTCAGCTAAAAACAACAACAAAATGTATGAAAAATGAAAAAACGTCTGTATCGCGGAAACGGCTGCTCCAATAAATAATAATTATTAATTACATGGAAACAAAATTACAAAACCAAAATTATATTTCTATTAGTTTCTGAGCGGAGCGAGGAAGCTATTGGTTTTACAATGGTGTTTATTTTTTTATTTATTTTTTTATATTCTGTATACAAAATGTCTACCAGTAGGAGTGCTTCGATTTCAACATATAGTACCTTATCTTTTAGCAAATTGGATCAAGATGGTACTATAGTGAAGTTATTTTTCGATTTTCTCGATAGTTATTTAATGCCACGGGAAAAACCACCAAAAAATTACGAAAAACCGCTAAAAATGGGATTTTAATTTCTAACGCTTTGTTTATCACCATAGAAACGAATAAAAAATTATAATATTATAATATTAATTCAACTTACATGATAAAATAAATAATAACAATATAAAAAAGCAGGTAAGTAACAATTAAAAAATATTGTGACATACAAATATACAGAATAAAATATTTTTGTGTACAACTTGATATAATAGTTACTATTATATACTTACAATATTTGGTCAAATTCGAATATTTTTCTTTTCAAAATTATTAATATTTATCTAATAATTAGGTATGCAACTATCAATTAGGATAATTTATGCATTTTGATAATGCTCAAGAGTCGTGTATCTTTTTTAACTAAATGGTAGGCAAATAGAGGAGTGTAAAATATTAAAAAATTTAAAAAAAAAAAAAAAAAACTGGGTTAGACCAGTTCTAAATATGACCCAATCAATGCATTTTAATATAAATTATATCATAATTCATAATATTAGTGCTGCAACTGTTCAGTTTCTATATATTATACTTGTGAGACCTGAGCATGAGTAAGACCCGCAGCGGCGGTCTAACGCGAGGGGAAATATAATACAATTGATTGGCGAAAACAAAAGGCTTATGAAATGATTTTGATGAATCGGTCTCGCAGAGGTTTACGCTGATATACACTGTGGTGTACGCTCGTATGGCGTAGGTGGGTACATCATTATGATGATGATGTATTGTAATATATTACGTGCACCTAACCTATAACCGTTATGCTGCAGCGGGTCGCTAGGTACCTACCTATTTAGAAATATAAAATATGCGAGCGCGTGTGTTTGATCTGAAATTTCGTCAATCATATTATTTTCACTCTGATTTGTTTTTTGTTGTTTTGTTTTTGTATCCTATAATCTTATTATTACTATAATATATTCATATGGTGTGTATATGATTACTTTATAATATATTTGTATTTTATTACATTTACATAATGATAACCAGGGCTCGTTACTTCATGCACTAAAAAATGCATAAATAAGCATGCATTCATGCACTAAAAATTGTCAAAATATACATTAAAATATGCACTAAAAAGTTCGAAAATATGCATTTATATGCCCTAACATTTTTTAATCATTCATTCAAAATATGCATTATGTAAAAAAATCATGAGAACATTTTAAAATAATAAGAATTAATCCATAAATTTAAAAAAATTCAAATTCCTCCACAAAATGTTGCAGTTTTTCTTTCGGAATTGTTTAAATAAAATATGAATAATGTGTACAGTTGGTACCAATACCTCACATGAAAACACTAAAACAGGAAATTGAATGGACAAACGCATACGACTCATACGAGTAAACTCATCGGCGAGTGTAATAGTGCATTATAAGAAAACTATACTGTAGAATGTACAAAATTATAAATGCTGGTTGGTGAGAAGCTGTCACTTTATACGGTTAGGATGGTAGTGGTAGCGATTACATTGTTTCCGCGATATAATTTCGTAAGACGCGTAAAGTCTAAATAAGTATTAATAGTATGTAGTATGTACTAGGACACTAGGAAGTCACACACTCACTGAATAAAAATAAATCAAAACACTATCATTTTGTAAACGGGAAAGTAAATAAGAAACAAGTAACTTTTCAAATATTTGTCTAAAATATATTTTTATGAAATAATATGCACTAACGACTGTAAAAAATCGACTATATGCCAAATATGCCTTTACACTCAAAACATGCAAAAACATGCTCTATCAAACTTCATATTATTATTACTATTGTTATGAAACGGATTTGTATCTCAGTTAGCATGTTTTCCTGTGTAGCAAAAAAAACATGCAGATGCATGAACTTACGAGCCCTGATGAAAACATACATTTACTTCAGCGGAACAACAAGAAAATATTCAAACGAACATTACACTTTTCGAAATTCGAACAACATAATATATAGACATACAGGGTTCTAGCGTCTACGCCTAATTTGTTGTATTATATTTTGAACTCGTTCTGCACTGCCCATATATTATATATACCGCATATCCGCGAAAACTGGGTACACTCCAATACTCCATAACTCAGTTATTTTCATTACTCAGTACTTTATACTTATTTAAAAATTCTGTCGGCGGTAGTTTGATTATCGAATAGTCTAGTTGCATGTCCCTCAAATAGAATTCAAAAATATTTATAGGGTACTGTCGTACTGATTAATATGGGAGATTTAATTATACAGTGTATCCTATTTTAGCGGACACATGGAATTACACATTATTCATTTATACGATATAATATTATATCTACACGGTGAAGAGCGGAATCAATGTTTGGTGCTTGCAATAATTACGTATATCCGATTTTTGTTCTTGGGTTCCCAAAAACTTAAAAAAGCCTTATAGACTAAGGCTATATAGAATATAGATACTAAAATCGTAGGGTGCCAAAAATGTTCGTGTGCTTCGAAAAAAAATAGAAGTAAGTACAATATTTGCGTTATATACAGCATATTATAGTATACCTATAACCTATTATAGGTACCTAATACTTTATATAACCGTTATAGTCGTTTCAAAAGTTTTATATCACAAATCAGCCAACTAATCGTTAAATCGTAGGTAATAGAAAATATAAATACAGTTATTACCTTTTAAGTTTCTTACTCAGAATTATCAAAATTGGAACTTTTAACTCTGTAAAAATCTCTTTTTGTATTATCTAGTTTTGAAATATTAATACAACTCAACAATTAAATTTCTCTATTTAACTAATTCCATAAAATAATAAACAAAAATGGTAGTTTTGAAATGTTTATAAGAATCTTCCTGTTTGCTAGAACAACGTAGGTACCTATACCGTTCTATATGCGTTCCACTTATAACACAAGTAGGGGTATTTTAAGATATCTCGACTATTTCTAAGATATAGTTATATGTTAATCCAGTGTCACCTCGATTCAGTGGATCTTGTTTCAACCCTGCTTTGACATATTGATGGCTTTTCGTATGGAGAAGAACCACATTGTAAATATAGTCACCACCACTTTCAACATAGAGAAACCGTTTATTTTAGGTAGGTATGATAAGAGTAAGCATCGATAAAATATACGCTTATGAACTTTGTTTTTCATTGTAATATAATATGACTATGTATCCATTTTTTTATACTTTTAATTTTGGTTGTATTGTAAATTTAGGTCATGTAAACAGCACGAGTCTTGGGAAAAAAATCACTTAATAGAGACACTTTAATCTGTGAAATGCTATACTGTAATAATTAAAGACACTATTTTTGTGAGTATACGAGCTTAACTAAAAATGGTTAATATATATTCATAGACGTGCTCAGCTATCATATAATAAAAGTGGAATCTCCAAGAAAAAAAAATAAGTGCCACAATGCAAAAATTTCCAAATATTTGGTCACACTCAAAACTAATGTTTCAAAACACCAAAGTGTGTTAAATGTAGTGAATGACACACTTCACTAACTTGCCCTAAGTCTAAGAAATCAAAGGCGAAATGCGTAAACTGTGGTGAAGGACATATCACGAATTGAAAAGGATGCATCACATATAAAAATGCAATAGAAAAAGCTTACAAAAAAAAAAAAAAACTACAGCAGTACAAAGACTACAACAAAATCCTGCGAAACTTGTCACTCAAGAAGTTTATTTTGTACATATGGCACGTTCCAGTAGTGTGCAGGATTTTAGTTCGGTTAGGGTTTTATCTGAGTAAATAATTAAAATTGTAGTAGTGTATGCAAAAATATATATAATTTATATCTAGTATGAAAAATATATATAATTGTTAAAAATATTTATAAAGACCTTTGGGTCGTTTAAATAATAAAGTCCCATGGCATTTAAAAAAAAATAAGCGTGCTTAGACATTATCATATACATGGTTGAAAGAAGCCCTATACTCGTGCGGAATGGTTATTTTTGACCTAGGGTGCAAATGTAATTAGAGGCCCGTATATATTTTTTAAACTTTCTAAAATTAAGAAAGAGTTCTAGGTACATTGCAATAAGAGTTGTATTTATGAAAGGCCTCGACCACGACAGTGGTAATCTCGGAACATGCACACTCATTGATGTACCACTATCAACTGTTATTGAATGTTTTAATAGTAATCAGCATTTTCTTAATTTTTAATTAATTTTTCAATCCATTTGCAGTTTTTTAAAATTGTATACCATAGCCAAAACACTCGCGAAACTTTTTTTATTTGTACATCTAAAATGCGTAGGTATTATAAAGCCCGAAATTCTATAAATTTGTAATTGTCTATTCCTAAATAATTTATAGCAAATATTATTTAAAAACTTTAATTATTAACGTGTACAAATGAGTTGTTGAGTTGCAGGTAAAAATATTATAAAAGTGTGCAAAAGAGCTGCATGGAATATTTATCAACAATTTGTTTATTGATTTAAGATGGTAAACGTCGGTTTTGAACTATGACTGTATTTTAGGACAACAAAGGTCAGGGGTCTGTAATAATAAAAATAAAATAATAACATATTATATACCTATACTAGCTATACAATGTAATATTATAAAACCTGTATAGCTATACCTATATTAATTTTTAGTAAATAATTATTATATACAAGACGTGTCCTGGGTATAACTGGTATAAGTATAATACGCATAATATATATTATATTATATACGTATAAATGTGTGCTGCACAGGAGGTGAATTTGTAGTTTGACTCTTAGGGTTCATATGCGCGCATTTCGAATGTAACTTTTTTATGCGTAATAATGAATTTACGGGAGGAAAAAATTGAGACAATTTATATGGGATGTAATACCTACATTATACCTTCGTGTATACTGCTCCGAGGCAATTGCAGTATAATGTGGTTGCCTTAGAGTGTATAATATAGTCTTTGCCATCATGTAGTATAGTATTTCCTGGTTTATCCGTATATTTTTAATATAACATGTGGTGGGATTGGGGGATTCACACACTCTCCATTGTAGTTACCAATCTTCATACTAATAATAATATAAAATATGAAATAGAACCATATGACAACATATTTTGTAGAAATTTGAATCATATAGTAGGTAGGAACATATTTTTTGTATAAATAAATTTGGGGTGTCTTAACATTCAAAACACACCCCGGCTACACTCGCGCCACAGCGCCTTATGGTATACCTTATAATAGAATTATAATTTTATTGATAAGTTCTTAATTTTATATTTTAATGAAAAATGGATTCCCCTTGGAGACTTTTCATCCCCGAAAATCTCTATTTTATCGCGTGACAGCATGTGACACATCAAAATAGGGGTTTTGAGGGACGAAAATTCTGGCGGTATTCTCAGTATTGAGATATGTTTAAAATTAAACGAGGAAATTCGTGAAACGCAAAATAGGTTTTCCATTCCATTCAATAACGAATAACGTATACAAGGGCATTGTCAAAGTTTGTACCGAAAACTCTCACAAATACAGTGAAACACCATATAATATTATATACCTATACAATATTAGTGTACCCATATAAGTATTAAATATTAAGTATATATTATTACGATGCTATGCTATTGCAGTATTGCCTACCTATATGAGCATTATAATATAATATTAGCTATTGCGTTTGTTCTAATTTATAGGTATGCACATATTAATCATATTATTATATTATAATATGTATCCACAATAAATTCGTTTGTCCCCAGACAATAATAACGATACTTCCGTACACTCAACAACAAAGTTTCTCGATGGCGGCAGGGTTCGAAAAAAAAAATCGTCAAACCGAGAATTTTCCACCCCACTTCACCCGCCGTTCGTCGTTGCCATGCCTTTGTATTATAATCGCATTTACGCGGTTCGTGTGCGCAAACCACACTATATGTACTCGCTGCGGTATAATAATAAATTCACGTCACGAATACATGTATATTGTATACATATTATATTACAGTATTTCCTGTATATGCGTGCTTACTGCAGAGTATACATATATATTGTATATACCTATACGGCTATATACGCAGAAAACAGTCGACCTAAACACATTTTTTGAATTCTCCGAGAAAACAAAAGACGGTGTCGTCTCTCTCTTCCTCATCTGCACCCTCAATCACACTCACTCCTACCGTTGCAGCCTTTCTGCGCGGGGGATGATTATCCTCATATTTTGTCCACGGTCTGTGTTGTAAAGATCTTTTTACACTTGACGACAACTCACGCCACTGACCACCATCACCAGACGTTTGTTTGACCCGTGCAAACACACACACACACACACACACACACCCAGAATACTAGACCAAATATAATACATATAGACTGAAAGAAGCTGTTCTCTGCAAGTACAGTAGAAACCAGTTTAACAGTATTTAAATGGAATAATAGTCACTGAAACAAGTTCAAAATCCTAGAGAGCCAGAAAATCGAGTGAACCTCGCTGGTATATATCTCCCTCTTCCGAATCCAGGTAAATCCGCCGATGGCTATATACTTGTAATCGTGTTATATTCACCGATGAGTCGCAGTTATAGATCCGTTTTTGGTACTGTAGCATGGGTAGGTATGTACATTGATAAATGATAAGATATAAAGATTTTAATTTTAGATTTTATTTATAAATATAAATAGTGTATTAATCGAACTGTACAGTGATGAGTGAATTATTAGTTATAAATTATTATGTTCATACATAATGCACTTATAAATGTATAACATATTTCATAGTACCTAGGTAAGTATAATAGCAAAAAAATAATATAAAAAATCTAATAGGTATAAGGTAGGTACTTGTAATATAATATTAGTAGACGGACATTTCTAGATCGAGGCACATGACTATATAACTAAGTATGTTGATACTGTGATGATTATATGTGATATGTGCGTTAGCGGAACAGTACGTCACGCGAGAACACTTGGAAGTGGTGCGGCACCAGAACGGGAGGGCCCGCGTCTTCAGCAGGCGGCGATCGGAGCGTGGAGTACATCTTGACGGTGGTCCGGTGCCGAGGCAGGACAACCGTCAGAAGGGCGCAATCGACGGTTACCCGGGCCCGCCGGTCAGTGAAACCGTGAAGATGACACGCACCCGTATCGCTGTCGTAGTGCACGGTGCCTGCGGTGTACGTGTAGCCGTTGACCGGTGGTTCCGTCACCCATGGTTCCGACGACAATTCTTCCACCGTACGTGACACGTACGCTGTTTCGGACGCATAGTACTCGCCGTCCGCCGCGTACGCAGACGGCACGGTCATCAGGCGAACTTGCATCCGTCTGGACTCGGCCACCGCCGCCGTGACCGCTCCGCCACCGTTTGCCGACCACCGCCGAAGTAGCCACCGCAACCGCAGCCGCTGCATCGTCTCGGCAGCTGGTGCAACCCGTTCGGCCATACACAGTCGGACGTTGGAGGCCACCGCGTCACCGTCCACCGACACCTCCACCACCGTGGTTGGCCGCACATCTTCGGACAACGATCGCAACAAATTTTCGCACACCGGCCAATCGCAGTCGACGTCATCTTCGTTGTCCAGACTATCCGCCACAGGTCGCTGCATCGTGCTTTGCGCCGCCAACGCGATTCTGCAAAAAACAAACAATTATTTTAATCATTTATTTTTTGCTACTGTCGTGTTTGAATGAAATTAAAAAAATTATCACGATGCATAAGATAGTTGTTTAATGCATGATTAAAAAACATGGTATGATACGCATATCCCTTACCACGCCGACCATCATACAAATCTATATCTATGGTCTGTCCAGCGAGAGAACGCACCGCGCACCGACCAAAACTGGTTCCCCCACCCAATATTCTGCCATAAGGGAACCAGTTTCGATAGCAAGGTGACGTGGGGGTGCAAAAATCGGCGCGTTCTCTCGCTGGACAGAGTATAGTTCACCGCTTTTCATTGGCTGTCATGATTGTTATATTTCTATAGTGCATTATGAGGTGAACTGGATACGATGAACTGCGCGAATTCCGATGGTATTCAGTTCGTTGCCATCATACTATGTTATTTTATCATGGTTTAATGTATCGTAACGCAATTTCAGATTTATTAAAATAATTTGTACTACACTATATAGATAAGAGGTACCTATACATCGATCGATAATATATACTCTATGGTGTAGCCAAACCAAACTCCGTTTAAAGTGTATAGCGACAGTCACTTCCTCTTAGTCAATGCTATAAATACCTTATATTCACTATATATTTATTATTAAAGTGTTACGCGTGTATCGTGATTCGTGATGGTGGGCACAAATTATTATACATTAATGCGTCCAGGCACACCAAAGGCCCATGGATCAGTATTTTTAGGGGGCCCCATAATGAAATACAAGGCCCCCAAAAAATGTACTTAACATTTTAATGAAAATTATTACCACCATTTTTGCCTTTAAAAATACATTTATTCAAATTCTGATTTTAGATTCTGAGTGGAACGATGAATGTATTGATTTTACAGTGATGTGTGTTTTTTTTTAATTTTTTTAAAATTTTAAAATTTTTTTTGTGTCTGTCATCACCTTTTACGACAGTAAAAGTGCTTGGATTTTCTTCAACAGTATCTTTTCTGATAGGAAAGTGAATCTAGTTGGTACTTTGGGGGTCAAAAGTAAAAATTTCCCAGTAGTTTTCAAAAGCAACGGGAATTAGTTATAGGTACCTTTTATAGGTCAATTTTTTTTTTAATACCATAGACTATATATAATATTATGTCTTATACCTAGACTGACATACCGTCTCCGCTCAGAATCATTTTTCTTATACAATGATATTGTATCATTGAATTCAAATTTAATACCATCCA
The DNA here is from genome assembly GCF_005508785.2 of Acyrthosiphon pisum. Classification (NCBI taxonomy): domain Eukaryota; kingdom Metazoa; phylum Arthropoda; class Insecta; order Hemiptera; family Aphididae; genus Acyrthosiphon; species Acyrthosiphon pisum. The sequence goes on from NC_042494.1 coordinate 85,301,362, forward strand.
TTATACAGTGACCCACTTGTAACCTACTGTACAGCAGAGTGACATCCACTTACCCACTTTTTTTTAGAATTTTTGAGTATACCTACCTAAAAACCATATTTTCAAATTACTGATAATAATTCCATGATTTGTTCTACTAATTAACGACTGTTCTTTTGCGATACAAACTTCTGTTTTTCAAATGATAATGATAAGTAGGGTAATTTTTACTGAAAATTATTTAGCAAGTCATTTTATTGAAAATGTTGATGTATCTTAATAAAAATTTACGAGACCCTAAAAAAAAAGGAGGGGCCCCTGGTGCTTTCGCGGCCCAGCGGTCATGGTCATGCTGACACTGTAAATTATAAATATTTCGACCGAAAATATAAAGTGGGCAGAAATTATAATTTTATCCTCATTCGTCGTTGGGTGCAAGTTATATATTACATATTGACATATATTTTCACTTTCTGCAGTAGGTATACATCATCGCGTAAGACAACAGAAAAATGTAAGTATAAACAATTCTATGACCATAGGATAGTATTATATTATAACCCAAGGCGGAGTGAATATAATGATATTTTGCAGTTTAGAAATACGCAACATAATTAAATATATCTCAAAATGTGTTCTATAGCAGTATAGCTACTGTACCTATGTTATATGTGTGTATAATATAACATAATGTTATTCTCACTATATCTTTATACTCGTGTATATAAACCAATATACCTATGTATATTATAGGTTGGTATATATGGGTTTGCATTTTTTGTCTTATCCCTGAAAAAACACCCTAAATCCGGTACCGAGGATTACACGTATACATAGAATGTAAAGCCATGTACTTCCAATACTTGTTATCTATGGTTTTAAATGAAAGCTATATATTATATTATGTACATATATATAGGTCGTATTCAGTGTGAGAAGTGAGAACGGTAAGCTTTACGGGCTTTTGTCGAGTTGATTTTTAATAATTTGCTAGTATAGGTACCTACGAAAACAATTTAATGGTGATGTATATATAGGATAATAATTTATTCGTATTTTCAACTCATCGCACCTATAATTTAATTAAAAATATTTTCTCTTTTATCAGCGTTATACGATCCATAAGTGGATATATTATATATAGTTATTTGATTTCTTTAATTCCTGGATAATTATCTTCTTTTTTCTCCCAATTTTATACCATTGCCGGATTAATTTCGTCGGTCGGAATGCCGAATATTATAAGGAGTTTGCGTTCTATTGTAAACCGTGTTATATAATATATAAGTGTACAATAATAATGGACGGTATTCTCGGGGTGTAAAAATTTACACGATACCGTGCGAGACCGCGCCCAACGAATAAGTATGGCCTCGCAATTTTTGCTCGGTATTCGCGGTCTATATGGTTATATTATAATATACCAAATTCTTAGGAAGTATACCGTATACAACGTACTCGGCGAATCGATATAATTCCTGCAACCATCGCGTATATACTGCACACCAGGGCAAATCGCTTTATTAATCGATTACCTAGGCTACCTATATAATAATATAACCAATTATACCATTATGGTTGTTTCGACGACGATAGTTTTTAGGCATAACGATAATATTATTATTATATAGGTAATGATTAAATTGCCCTTATAGAAATGAGTGATAAAACGCGTAGACTATATACAATACATTATGTATTAAAATTAACATAGGTATATATTATATAACACGATAAATTCATTATGCAGATATCGCAGTTAAGCTCGTCAAGTCATTAATATCGAATCACCATAAACCACGCATAATAGGTAAAACTAGACGTCTGGGTTATCTCATTAATAAACTCAATGAAACGAGTCGGTAATTTATAATGAAAGTTTACGGGCCGGGAAATATTCACGAAACAACAACTACCTATTTTCCCCGAATGCGTTTATGTACGGAATAATATACTTATAAGTTATAACAATCGCTTGCACAGGTAGGACGACAAGACGTACTGTGTGTAATATCATAGTTTCTAAAAATGTTTATTTGTGTACGCGTTTTTTGACGAAATTGACGTCAATCGGCGCACACACACGTTCGAGTGGAGCAAGTTACGATATAGGTACAACATATTATACATACTAGTTGGTATAGTCTACATATTATTCACAATATGTACAAATCGAGAGCATAGTCTAATTCATAATTCGATCGTTATTAGGACGAACCTATATAATATATGGTTATAAACGCTTATACCTTACCAGCTGATTATTACACCTACCTATGACGATTTTTAAGACTTCTTATAATAATATTATATCGTTGATGGTTTCAATAACGATTTCCAATTATACTCGCGTTTAACGATATGCACTCGAGAAATCCACTCGTCGCGGTCGTATAAATTATATTATGACATGAATTTTTCAATCAATGTGTATTATGGTTTAGGTTAGCTTCGTGGCTGTAATGCTATATTATTTTTTGTTTTATTTTTTATTAATATTATAATATGGTTGAAGGTACACGTAGAACGTCAAGTGGAGTATACTGTACATACCTATATTACAAACACAACGGGAATTATTAAAGAACAAAGAGTTAATACATAACGTACGCAATTATTATGACAAGTGTTATTGTAACGTTTCGATCGAAGTAGTTATATATTATAATATTATAGCGACGGCGGCTGTCGAAGCGTATCAAAAAATAATGATCCCATATAATAAAATAGTGCAGAATAAATAATATTACATATTAATTACATCTATAGTTATATATAGATGTGTGTGTCGCGAGGCACAAGGGTATAGGTATTATATTATATTATATTATATTATATTATATATATATGTGCGTAACTATTATGTATGCATGTGAAATTTTAATGATCGATATAGGTAGGTAGGTACATATTTTTACTACCACATATGGACGACAATAATTTTATGATTATCGACTGTGGGTATTTTTAAGGTGTGTACTTGTGGTAGGTATATAATAATAATATTCTCGGTATATATGATATGTTTATGTATATTCTATGTATATATACGATCATTATAATATGTTTCCCGAACGCAAACAATAAATATCTCCCGTCCGGTACTTTTCCTAAGGATTTTTCCCCGTTGCAGCCCTGCAAAGTATAATAATATAGAATGCCGAAGTCTGACACTGCCTTATGCGTGTAACGGTGCGCAGGGCAAGGAGAGGTAGTAGAATTGATTTTCGTGGTCAACAAATATTTCTTATTTTGATACTTTATAGACGACGATATTATACATGATGCAAGTAGAAGAAAGTTGCCAGAGTTGAAAAGAATATAATAATAATATATTATAGCATATGATTATTTTATTCTATAAAACTGCCAGCACATAGTCAACATACTGCGCTTTTGATATTCCTACACATTATAATATCATTATACTGCCTTGCAACTTGAAGGGTTCTACCACTACTTATTTTAAGGCATGTTACCACCTACTTCTAAAGATTATAGGTAGATACAGCGGGGCGAGGTTAATTTTTGGCTTAAACGGAATGTTGACCGGAATGGTCCAATTAGAGTTGGCTTTTGGAAAAACTATTTAAGCGGATTTTGCCGAAAAGTTTCAAACGGACACACAAATAGGATCGGATAACGCGGGATTATAATTTTATATGTATATTGTATATAATAATGTAGTGGGAAAATACTCGTTTGAATTCTATGCTACAGTTATACTAGTCCAGCTGACGGGTTTTTTCCTCCTCTCTATCCCTAAAAGGAAATAGCTGTACATAAATAACACAGATTTGAATCAAGGGTAGTATAATAAATTATAAAATTTTTGCCAAACGTGATGCCGCGTGGTTAATGATCGAACGAATTTGGTACTGCCTGCGATCCTATATAATTTTTGAACTCGTTTTTGGACGAATATCATTTTACAATTTCACACGGCGTTTCAAATATAGTTGTCTATGTTTTTACTTTTTACATAATAATATAAAATAATAAAATATATATAGTTTATTTTTATATATTTTGCACACCGTTATAGGTTATGCGTTTACCATAATATATCTATGCATATTGCCGTATATCTATTATCTATAGACTTCTTTATAGTTCCTTGAAATAGAGAAAAAAGGGGATTGTGCAAAAGACCTCGAGCTGACAACGACCGTAATATATGCCGCCACGAGAACGAGACGAGATCGATAATTTTACGGTACGTTCTGTGGTATGGGGGCTTTATAATATGAGTATATAGCACCTACCTTTATATAATATATATTATCTATATACTACATTATATATTATATGTGGCATGTGCCTAATGATATAATATAATATTATAATGTTATTATACCGCGATATAATACATTGTATATTTGTGAGTGATAATATATATTAATATAATATTATATTATAATGTATAGTACCTATAATATATGAGTGATAGGACGAGAGAGAGAAAAAAAACATATAGGTATACAGATAGGTAATAATTATTATCGTTGACATTTTTCGTTTGGTCCTTATCGAACTGACGAGTGTTATTATATAGAGTTGCGTATTATTAAAATCGTTTATATTTTCTTTCGCTTTTTATCGTGCCACACCATCGCGTTGTATATACATGAAGAAAAAACACTTTAAGTAGTTTTACGTGAACTACGAGCGCCGAGTGACGAGAGTTGTGATGTATTAAATTTATAATTAAAAATAAAAAGTTTCAAAGAGTGGGCTCCAATCATTAACTGCTTATCAGCGCGAGAAATAATGAATGAACCCTAATTAGTATTTTTAACGCGATGCACGTCATTATTATGATAACTAATAACTCACTGTTTTAACTTTATACATTTATGCGAATTGCGAGCCTATTTATAGGATCCGTGTTACACCTTCCGAGGAAGATTATCGAAAACGAACGATCCAAAAACTTTGTTATAATAATAATATAATAATATATGTATCTCATAGTCTTAAATAAATACAAAACTGTTAATTATAACCATAGATTTTTCACGCCACTTAAATATATACCTAAGATTAATATTAGCGTCATTTTACTTTTCAATTTAGATTTTGTTCCAATGTCATAATTATTTTACATTTATTTCGCGTTATTAGAGTTTTTTTATTTTTACAATTTTTATTGCCTTTAACTAGGTCGTCATTAAAGCCTGTTATTACCTACAAATTAACAATATAATATAGTATTAGTTGTGATTATTGGTTTAACTACATATTATTATTATTATTTACATAGAGTTTGCGATGTGGAGCTTACATAAATACAATTTTTTTTAAAACTTATTTAGGTACATGTCATTCTGACTTATTTTCAGATTTTGGTATTAACGCCGATGGTTTTGAGAAATCTATGAACTAGATGATGAGTGTTTAGTTTTCCGAGTGCTTCTTCCATTGTAGTAGAATGGTTAAGCATGCTTCTTGTAGTGGTGGATAACGGGTAACGATGAACTACGTATGTGTTTTATTGTGAGGGGTACTAGGGGTTTGACACATTGGTTGCAGTAGGGTTAATCTTCGTGCTTTATTATACAGTGTGATTGGCCAAGCAATCTCTCCCTCTTTTTCTTCTTCAATAATTCAGTTATTCAAAATCTGATTTTTGGAATTATAAAATAAACTTATAAGTTAGACTATATTTTAAAATTCTTGAGATTTTTTGTACTACTTAAGAAGTGTCATGTGGAGATACAAACTTCTGTTTTTCAAATGAGAACTCCCCATTTCAACTGAAAATTATTCAGCGGAATAATTTTTCTGAAAAATTTGGAGTATCAGAATCAAAATGCATACAAGTAGTTTTTGAGTTGATTAACTGTGTATTCTAAGGATTAAAAGGGCCATGGTAATGGGCTTATAAGATATGGGAGCTATGGTGGTTTGAAAATTTTAGTCATTAATATTAATCCATGAACATAAATAATTTGTAAAAATGGGCCAAGTATAATAAATATTAAATACTAGTTCTAATATTACGCCTATTTTATATTTTTGTAAAACTATATTGAAGGACTAATTATGCTTAGTACACATATTTTAATAACTAAGAAACTACTCATTCGAATTTTGAATAAGGTACATTAAATTTTCAAAAAAATTATCCACTTAATCATTACAGTAAAAAGGGGGGGCTCTCATTTGAAAAGCAAAATTTTTTTTCGCCACAGGACACTCCTTAAGTAGTAAAAAATAATTCATGAATTAGAAATAATTGTCTTTGAGTATACTTAAAAATTCTTAAAATCAGAATTTGAATAAATTCATTATTAAAGGAAAAAGTTGGAATGAATCTCCGCTTATATATGTACTTACATGTGTGAGGTTGGTGTGTGTGCTATTCTTTATCTTGTAGTTACAATGTCTCAATGACGAGGAATATTAGTATGGGTATTCAATTTATTTATTTACATTATTTATAATTTCTTTGAGAATATTGGTGGTGGGTATTTCATTTCAACATGTTTGCCACATTTTAGCAGCGCGTAGTACTATATTAATATATTTTTAGATTCTGAGCAGAGCGAGGAAGACGGAAGCTATTGGTTTCTACCAGAAGGAGTGCTTCGATTTCAACATATAGTACCTTATCTTTTAGCAAATTGGATCAAGATGGTACTTTAGAGAGGTAATTTTCTCAAAATTTATTTAATGCCACGGGAAAAACCACCGAAAAATTACGAAAAAACGCTAAAAATGGGATTTTAATTTTTAACGCTTTGATTATCACCGCATAGAAACAAATAAAAAATTATAATATTATAATATTAATTCAACTTACATAATAAAATAAATAATAACAATATAAAATATCCAGACTGACAAACCATCTCCACTCAGAATCGTTTTTCTTATACAATGATATAATATCATTGAATTATTCAAGTCTAATACAATCCATTATACAATGACCCACTTGTAATCTACTGTACAGCAGAGCGACATCCACTTACCTGTTTTTTATATCTTGGTACGGAACTACAAAAGTTAAATTATGATTGTTGTAAGCAAAGTGATTGCCTAGTTTGCATCTTTTTCAAATTTTTCATTGTCTTTGATTTCATGTTATCAGACATTTTTATCACTATATTATTAATATGTCCAATCATATTTGGCACGTGAGTGCATACAATTAACACGCATTGTATAAGTCAGAACTCCGTGATTGTCTTATAGAATGTTTGATAAAATATTTTTTTCATTCGTGTTGGATGTTGGTATTATATATACCACGTTCAACGTGTATCGATCGGAAGTAGCTTATCAAAAATGTACTAAGGAAAAAATTAAAGATTTTAAATTCTAAGCAGAGTTGTTGTTTTATTTTAACTATCGATATATTATTATTAACGTGTCTGGTGTAACCCGTTATAGGAGCAGTAAAAATGTAATTATTTTCCATTTTAAGGATGGTTCCTGGTAGGAAATAGTTGGTACTTGAGGTGGTAAAAAGTAAAATAATACATATTATGTAATGTTAACATTTTTATAAAATTGGACATTTAAACAAAAAATATCGATTTTAGTTATTTTTTTGTAATTTGAAAAAATATACGTAGGGATTATAATTTTTCATCAAATATTTTTATTAGTATTTTCTGGACATGATACAATTTTTAAAATATTTAGATTCATTTTAACGTATTTAGGTATTCCACGAAAATATTCACACCGTTTTATGGTACGTTGGTAAAATTAAATTTAGCTATTCTAGCTATAGTAATATCATAATAATAATTATTACATTATATAATAATATGTGATTTGTTTTTGGCATAATTTAGTTCAACTTACCGTATTACTACAATAGAAAAATAAAATAATTAAATAAACTATTTAAAAAAAAAAAAATGATATTAATTATTAATTAATTTATTAATTTATTATAACAATACGGGCAGTAGCCCAATTTAGATTTATAATTCACAAATACAGTTGGCGGTTCACATAGTATTAAGTATTTGGTTTGTTTTGCCTAAATTGTTTAATCATTATATAGAACCGTTTTTGTATTTTATAATCTATTAATTATTCGAATAATTTATGCACACGTATTGTTATACACATATATGACATAATTATTAATTATATGTGATTTTTAAGCATCTGTTGACTGTTAAGTTCATGCATAAACGATAAACTGAAAATAATATAATTTAAATTTCAATAATAATACACTCTGTCACTCTAGTATACGTTAAATATCTATGGTGATATATGGCCTATGACCACTGTAAATACTAATTAGATTATACTCGTACGCTGCTTTGGATACAAGTGTTACACTGGCACATATTCTATTATAATTAGGTATTGTCGCTATAGGGAATTTAAACAGATTAAATGGCAATAGTATTTGTGACGACCAGCGGGATGACTTGGCCTCTCTATACGTTTTTACTTTTTAGCCCTTCCTGCTTAAAAAATAAAAACAAAATCCTTTCTTAGACAAAAACTGTCATGAGTTTAAGGTGTAAAAGTACGATATACCTTTTACATATTTATGTATAAGGAGAATCAAAACATTGATCAGGTCGACCATGTACCAAAACATATTCAGTAATCTGGCTATACTAGTTATAGAAAGATAATTACTGAATAATATTATGGACAATTATATTTTATTAACATTTGCATATAAATATATAGGCGTATACAGTTATAAAATATTTATCAAACCATTTATTTTATTTTTAATCACAGGGGAGGGGGGATTTTACTCTATGGTTAATTTTAAACTTTGATTTTACAGTACCTACTCTTTATAGGCACGGTGACTTCTAAACTCTATTGACGCTCATGGGGGGGGGGGGGGCAAAGCCCTACAAACCCCTTGTAGGGCTTTGGATAGAAAATGCATTAAAAATATTATATCCCCTTCAAATGATTTGTATTAATTGGAATTAATACATTTAATTGATATTTATCTATGAATTAGTGATCACTGATAACTGATAAGTTATCAGTAGTCATTGGTGGTTAAAATTTATATTCAGTATAATACCTATACCAACCCTGCAGGCTGCAATGAATAAAAACGTAATTAGTAACTTTTTATTTACCTACTTGGGTTTTTAAAGTTAAATAAATAAACACAAAATATTATCAATATAGTTATATAAACTAAATAAAACATTTAAATATTAAGATTATTGTGGTATTTATTGTATAATATGTTGAAATATTGTAATCAATAATAATAGGTTGGCAAAATAAATTGTTTTGTTTTACAAATACTACCTAATATAATAAAAATAAATATTCAGGCGCTGAATATCAAGTGGGCCCCTCAACCTTGCGAACTCATGGGTCACGGTTCCCCCTCTTAATCCAGACTTGAGAGTCTCAAGCTTTTTTTAACACAACACACCTAATTTATATTGAAGTCCATGGCAAAACGCTCGTCATAGATTAAAAAAAACACGCAAATTAAACGCTGTTTATAGTATTATTATTATGTTTATTACCTATACCTATACCTTATCATTTATTCATTTTTTCACTTAAAAACAAAGGCTGTTCTTAAAAACAAATTTAACTGTTAAATTATTACGGTTTCATAACAAATGTTGAGTGTACTGAGAAAAAATATTTTTTTAGGCAGATACACAAGTTGGAAATAATTGCGTAATAGAACTAAATGAAAAATATAATTTGTTAATTTTGTTTTTAGATAAGTGGAAAATATGATAAAATTTAATCAACTATATAATACTGTATAATATGATGTTATTAGTTATTACTTAGGTATCTAATTTATATCCAAATTCCTAATTTTCTGTTATTAAAAATTAAAATATCTACAAGTACCCAATTCAAACCCAGAAACTAAAATTATTTAATTATTTTAAAAATTTAAAAAATCGGCCACGGATTTTTTTAAATCGTTTTTATAAATTCTCTAAGTTATGATTATGATGATATAAAATTATGTTGTTATTAATATAAAACTTAAATGTTTGTACTTTTTGCTGAGCATTTTTTGTAATAGGTAAGTTAAATTATCGTTTTGATAATTTTGAAACATATGTATTCGTTATACTTGTATTATTGTGTACCTAACATGGAAAAGATTGTAAAAATCAAAACTCGTTAGTATGATTTGAACATTAGGTTTTGCATAAAATAATGTTGCTAGTGTATACTTTAGTTTTATTTTTACGATGAATTGCACATTGTAAAGTTTTCGAGTAGAGTTGGCTGTGAAGTAATGTTTCTATTTGCATAAATAATTTGTTTAAACCTTCAAACTTAAAAGTTAAAATTGTTTAAAATTAAAATAACTATATTAAATATGAAATTTTATTTTTTTACGTGTTCAATATTCTTCTACCAAGGATAATAATATACATAATGACATATTAAAACATTAATATCCAAACAACAAACTAAGATTTGCATGTCATACAATTTTAAGTTATTACTAGCAGTACGGCACCAGCCACCAGAACTTATATTGTAGTCTATTACATTTTCCTATTATTTTTCAAATATATATATAATATTTATAGTGTCAAATATCGATACATACTAATAAAAAGTTAATGATTAGATATGTATATAATACACACTGTGCACTTAAATACTAATTATTAAATATTATTTTAGTTGTTGATCCAACTAGTGATTAACGCTGAACTACAGATATATGAAAATATCTCACAAATTATTGTGGTCAAGAGGAATTCAATATTTTTAATGTTTTATACATAAATATATTTTTTGGTATTAGTGTCTTCAATTAGTTTAATTTTGTCAGCGCATATTATATTTTTTTTCTTTGCATAATTTATATTTTTAATGCATACAATTTTGCATAATATTTAGATACTTATTTGTTATTGCATATTTAACTAGTTTTTATGGTGTATGCACACAAATCCAAAAATTCGTACAGTATAGGGGAAGTTTAATCTTGGTTATTTTATCTCCAAATTTCTTGAAAAATTTTAAATAATAAACAAAATATGCTTTTTATTGAAAAATATCAAGGCAAAAACAATTAGGTAGTACAAATTGTATAAAATTTCATTAAAACTAAAAATCCTAATGTACAAAATTAATAGAATTGTATTTGATCTCGCAACATTATGAAACATATTTTGTACCTACACTTACGTATTACATAGTATATTATTTCCACACAAAGAATAAAGACTGTTATTACTGTAAATCGAACACAATAATATTATAAAGTGATAAAATTAAAACCATTAAAAATGTGCATTCCTTTAACCGATATAATAATAAGTATCAATTTTAACTCCAGTAGTATATAAACCAAAATCATAATCCCTATTAATTTATGTTACTAAAAAATTAAAACCTAAGCGAGAACCCTAATATACAAAGGAATTAACAGTCACTGATCTTCAGAATTTCCCTCTGCAGCAGTTTCAAATAATATCATCTGCAGTTGACCTCTACAGATTTTTGCTTTCCGCCAGACATCGAAGACGGACATCGAAAATATAGTATAGATATACGGGGGGAAAATCCATTGTCCATAGCATAATAAATCTACGAACAATTTCAACAATTTTATAACAATGTAGAAATATAATACCTATATAGACTATAAGACTATAAGACTTTCTAGTGTCTATACGACTGTGCACCAGAACGACGAGAACATAAATAAATATTTGACGAAAATATACGTATGACTACCACGACAGCACACATACGTAGTACTATTGTGACTTAGGTATATGAGTATAAAAGAACGTCGAAATCATCGCAGTGAAATTGATGGCGAAACATGGTCAATATAATAGGATACTCCTGTTCACTGTAGCCCGTCCTGGGAGAGAAAAAATAAAAATGTTAATATAATATGTAACATACAAAAACTATTTATATTGTCAAAAGACTATAATATATGACCCGACATAATATATACCACACTATTTTGTTTAGATTTCGCGCGGCATCATATAGTCTATATATTGTCGCTGGAGTCAAAAGCTAATATTATATATAAAATTCCTATTGTGTTCATCCACGATCCATCTGCACAAACACCCTTGGGATTAGTTACGAGAAGAAAAACCGTCACATATTATACGAGTCTATAGTATGGCATTCGGAACTTACAATACGCGTGTTCTATATATTATATAATAATATATGATGTAGATAGGTAAACTAGAATAGTACACACCTATTCCGATTTCAAACAAATATTTCACATACTAAAATGTTAATCTATATATCTAATGTTGTTTTTATATCCAACATTATATTCAAAGGATTTTTCCCCATTGGCCATTGCCCATTTTATATGGGATATATCATATGCCATACTATAATTTATGATGATAAATAATATATCATGATTGTCAAAGAATGTATTATTGGTAAAATTTTTGCTAACGATTTGTCTTGATCCACTTCTTTTATGAATGGTAGGTAAGTGTTAACAAAAAAAAAAAAATATATTAAATTAAAATGTTTAATAATAAAAAAAAAAAAATTATTAGAACGAGTTATAACTTATATTAACGTATTTTATAGTAATTTATGTATTCTTCTTTTACACCGATAAAAGTTAGACCCCTCTCCCGACTTATACGACCACTTCCAAGATACTAATATTTTAATCTCGTTTTTCCAATTTTTTGCTATTTTTAAGTTGTAACCTAGTCGCTTTCAAGTAAAAGCTAGTTTATCTTAAAAGGGGCGGAGGCAGTCATGCAGCCCCTTTCCCTCAAATAGTTTTAAGCAAAATTAATTATATTTGTTTTAATTTTTAGCCAAATTTTTAGTATTATAATTCTATTACATCCGACTTTTAATCGATTTCCGCAAGGCTCAAAAATCGTTGAAAATTGTATTTAATTCATCAGTCATCATATTATGTACTCAATTCGTAGCTATCTGTATAGATTGCAACAAACTTTTTAGAATTTGTAATCTCACCCCATCCTTGAACTAATTAATTTCTCAATGAGCGGTCAAACAATCTTAAATAAATGAACAATGTATACTTTATGATATTCAAATTAGACAAATAGTATAAATAGTTACAAATTAAAATAAATATATGAGGTTACAACTTACAATTAATGTTCTGAATGTGGCTTAATGTGGTGGAATGCTAACTTCATAGGTACACATGTGACCACGGATGAAATCTTACTCTTTATTTTCACAGCAATTTCCGATCGGGATTTAAGAAACTCGTGTACCAAGGAACCAATAACAAAATAAGCATTCTTGGAATATTTTAGGTAAAACACTACCAGTATGCAAGAGCTCTAAGATTACAAGATTTTTGACGAGGTACAGCACAGCAGCTTTACATTAATACAATAAACACTTTTCTAACACATGTCGATCAACTTCGAGTGAGTTTATAATACAATTTGAGGTCCAAGCACTGCAGCATGTTTTCGAGGAGTAAAAATTAGGCATTTTAAATACGATAATATTATATTGTATGTATATTGTGTAATGGTTTGCGTCGGCGTGTGCAAATACGAAACTCTAGGTAAATATCTATAAAAAGTGTTTAAAGGTCATATTATAATCTCGATAGTCACTCATTTCTATATAACAGAGTGCACACTCAATGCTTTACAAGAAGGTTAGTGGTATTCGTTATTTTAAAACTAAATAAAAACAAAATGTCAATACTAAAAAAAAGCCGGTCTCTTTATAAATTCAATTTGGCCACACACAGATGGATCGGGTGTGTTATGCAACCGTGGTTGCGTTATAATTACATTTTTAAACGATGAAATATTGTTTACTAAAATCCAAAAAAAGCATTCCAAACGGTAGTTTTTTATTATATTATTATCACGGAAAAAATATAAAATGTTCATTAATCACCAAACCGAATACGATCCTTCGAGTGATTGTTTAAGGATATACTATAAATTATAATAAAGTTCGTTGAGAGTGTTCTGCAGTGGATCGATTATATTTTGTAGCCCATTAAAATATTATGAACACTCGACTTGACGATAAAACGTTTGAGATTATTTCACGTTATTAGAACAAATATTTTTGGAGTTTCAGCAGCCCAGTTGTCTAAAATAAGTACAAACATACCATTTTATGTACAATTGTTTTTGATTTTTATCTAGTAATCTCACAAACCAATAATATATAAATTACAAAATTATTATGATTGACGGATCTCAAAATGTCACTAGGATTTATCATTTTTTTTTATTTATAAAATAATATATTTACAAACCATACAAAACATGGTATAATAAGTAAGTTTGATGACAAATTTGACAATGGAGAGTTTAGGTAAGAATATGAAAACTCCCAGCGATTGAGCGATGCCACCGGGCAATCAGTTTAAGTTAATATTATTATGCTAGAATTTAACATAAGCACATACTAATGGAGATATTGTATTAACGTATGACGTTTTGAATACAACTATATATTCTTTCTAAAATAATTTATGGTATCGTTTTTTTCTATTGTTCTAAAATAATTTTTTTTACTATTTCAGTAAATTTTACTTCAATACTAATACACTAAAAATAACGGATACATTAGCTAATATGATACCCAATAAGTAATATACAAAATATTTTGGTTGAAATGAAATTCAACAATTTATAAAATATAATATTTTTGAATTGATACGTTCATTGTATTGTAGAGCCGAGGAAAAGCGTTTGTAAATTGTTTATACTAAATGCGCGTATATTTTCAAAATATTTAATAAATATAATATATGGTTTAGTTTTGCCCTTAAAGAGAATACCCTTTATCCCGGGGCTTGGGAGTTGCAGGGGACCAAGCCTGGATTAAGAGCTTATTTCGGGCCCTGAGCGGATAAAATTATACGTATGAGCTCAAATAAATACGTTATTGTGACAAACCATTGTACGATAACAACATCGTATATGATAACAATACGATGAGCAATTATTATAATCCGTTTGTTATTAAATGTAAAAAAAGATTCAGTCAACCGGTATAAAAGTATAAGTACTTATTTAATTATTCACTGTTTGAAAACTGGACAGCAATAGCTAATAATAATATTTATACGAAACAAGAGGTCATTATTCGTTTTGTCATTGGGTTTTGGTCGGACCATCACTGCAGAAGAAGCACGTATTTGAAACTTTAAAAGTGATTAACTCAATATTCTAAAACGATTCCGAGTTGATTTTATGGATTCACATGTTTTTTTTTATTTTATAGCAAAGTTAAATTTATTTGCGATATTTTCAATATGTTTTTTTTCCTTTAAACATAATAAAAAATAGATTATTGTTAGTAAAATATTTAAACATTTAAAATGTCAATATAAATTTATCTCCCACAGAAATATTTTAATCTGTATAAATTATGATGTATTGATATACATATTTTTTTACCAGAACAATAAAATTATGACTTATAGATTAAATATAAATATTTTACTTTTATTATTTTGATTTACCCGAACTACCATCTGTTTTCACTTTTCCATTGATAAAGAAGGCGAAAGATAATACTTATGCAATTTTTTAATCACGTTTAGTGTTTTTATAAAATAAAAACTCATTATTGTAAAATCAATTAAATATAGTTTCTTCCTTACCACTATCGTCTATCAGAATATTAAGCTTCTCAAAATCCTGCAATAAATCCCTGAAATACGGGATCTCAATATTTTTTTTTTTAAATCAACCATAACATCCAATCACAACGATATATTAACTTTTGTTAATACATAATAATGATAAGCATACTATATTTATATCTATCAATGGATAAGAGTGATACAATGAACAACTTTTACATATAACCTAATTCAGAATAAAAATAGCTTAAGATATAGTGCGTTATATACTGTTCATTATTAATAAAAAATAAAAATATTATGAGAATCATGTATATTGTACAATCTGCGGTATTAACCGTAACGAATTATAAATCATATAATTCATGATCATAGCTATATTAGTAATGTCCTCAGTCTTGGGTTCAATACGAAAATAATTGGTCTAATATTGACTTTGGAATAATTTCTCATTTCCTTCGTAATATATTTGTAAAATTTCTGTGTTTCTATATAGAAGCGTTGTATAGGATAGATTTATTTATTTTATTTTTGGTCGATTGTCTAGGAGATACCGCGCGTGTGCTTAAATTTTCTAGAGTTAACTGGGAGGATCATCAGAACAGGCAATAACGTTAAGAGATTAGAGGTAAATGGATTTGTACGAGATTTAAGTCACGGTAATGACAATTCCTCAGCTGAGGTAAGAATTGTATATATAACTGTTGGAAATCTGTATTTTCCTATTCCTGCTCTCGTCTTTGTAGTAGTTAACGCGTCTATATTGTAAGAAAAGAACTTGAAACTTTAATTAATAATCCATTAGTCCACAAATCTGATTATTATTTTATGTCATGTCATATTAATTAGGTACATGTTTAGACTTTTTAAATGGTTTTTAAATGACTTACTAATTTCAAATAATTAGAAATGTATACTAACCAAATATTTTTTATACAAGGCTAGCCAAGAGTCACTAATGGGTGGTTGTTTAATTCACAACTTTCATGTCATTTAAATAACTCTCAGCATATAAACTTATTGTGCAAAACTGTATAGATTGTTTATTTCAAATAAAAATATACATAAAAAAAAAAAATATAAGGATAAACGGTTTTTTTAGTATTTAGGATGAAGGTAAGTTTATTAATGTCATGTACATTAAATCGATTTGTATAAATGTATACGTTTTAATCCAAGCATATGTATATATATAGTTAAGAAATGAGTACATAATATGCATAAAGCGCGTATCTTCTTCGCACGATAAATGTAAGCACTATGAAAGTTTTTGAGAACACTCGAAACTCACGAATTAGGTCACAATACGACCTAATTATCAGCAAATGTGCTGAGCTTTCAAACATTTCTGAATATGCACAGCATTTACAAATTTATTCCATGGCCTAAGAAATTGTATATTAATTAGAGTATATTGTTTAAAATCTTTAAATTTTCATACCTACTTTTACAACCGAAATAATCAAATTAAAAGCATAAAAAATTATCATAGTCAATTTTAATTTAATATTTCCGTAAAAACTTAATAAATTATGTCCAATGTTTTATAAACGTGACAATAATAACGATTTGTCAATTTGGAAATTGATTTAATTTAATTTATTTTGTTTGTATTTACAAGAAAATGTATAATGTAAGTTATTGTATAGCTACAAATTGTTCAATACATATATCCAGTAGGTACCTACCTTTGTCCATACATTTATATTATTTTCGGTACACATAGGTAAACTGAAAAGTAGTGCTCAAAAATTCACACTCCACCATAATAATGTAAGCCATGATTTCCAAAAAAAAAAAAATTGTGGGTTGTTATATTATTATATATGTATATACTGTAGTCGGTAATAATTGTAGTATTTGTATACAATTAGTAATTATTTTGAAACAATATTTTGACAAATCGATATGTCATAGCCCATAAGTACACACAAAAAAATAATTCCCTATTATTTTATTAATAGGTGATTTTACTCTAAGATTACTTAAAAACATAAAAAAAAATGATTCTGCGTAAATGCGTTTTGTCTATATTGCGCGGAGACCAAAGAGTGAAAACAAACAGTGCGCTGACATCATCTTAAGTTATAAGTTGTAAGTCGTAAAAACGATGGATAATAAGCGCACGACGGAGGAGGCAGCTCCCCTACAAAATGTTCCACTCCCACGAGATCTTCCGTCAAATTACTTATGAAATACGGTTTTTTTTAAAATATTTCTAGTATGCAATCTCAAAATAGTAAATAATACTATTATATCGTATAGCATTTTAATATTATACGTAAATTGTTGCCTGTTGGTATATGTTTTTAATTATAGCAGATATAAGACAGCTTCAATTGCGTGGTTACTGCCTATTACTGGTTTGTTCTGTTACAATAACGACTTTTCATAACGGTTGCCCGTTAATCTTTCGGTAGCCGTAACCAGTGGCGTATTTTTTTTTTTTTTTTGGGGGGGGG
>NC_042494.1:85319421-85320138 GCF_005508785.2 Acyrthosiphon pisum
CCAAACCAAAAAAAAAAAATTCAATCTTTAATTTTGATCAATTTTAAAGGGAATTTGACAAATAAAGATATGTGGTTCGTTATGAACTATTTTAATATTATATAAAGTCCTAAACTAATTAGGAAAGAAAATAAATTTAGTCTTAAATAATGTACTTATTATCCTATTATATTTTTAATTATTTATAAAACTGTTATTCTAAGTTATAGCACAACTGATATCCAATGTAACAAACAAAATATATAGTAATAATTATTAAATATATTGTGACCGGTCGTGATGATGATAACTATATAGGTACTAATGTATATTAATATGTTTAAATAATATTATGTTATTATTATCCTATTACAGTATACATGCAATTTATATTTTTATTTTGCGGCTCTGTGCCTTCATGTGTCTGTGTTACTTGTTTTTCCAGTGGGAATTTGTGTATATTTAGATATTAATATATTACAATGATGTTTTTTTTAGATTCTGAGTGGAACGATGAATGATTTGATTTTACAATGATGTGTGTTTTTTTTTTTTATTTATTTTTTTATTAATTTTTCATTTTTTTTTTGTGTCTGTCATCACCTTTTAAGACAGTAAAAGTGCTTGGAATTTCTTCAACAGTACCTTTTCTGATAGGAAAGTGAATCTAGTTGGTACTTTGGGGGGGTCAAAAGTAATTTTTTTCAATAGTTTTCAAAAGCGCCGTGAAAAACAATA
>NC_042494.1:85321552-85323988 GCF_005508785.2 Acyrthosiphon pisum
GATACATTGTTACAATAGCAGTTAAAAAATATAAAAATACATAGGCTCAATTATTTTTATAAGCATTGAAGTTGAAATTTTGACAAAATTTATAAAATTTAAAATTGAATAATTATTTTGTAGTTAAAAATTTATAAAATGTTCAATTTTTATATCTAAGGCTTGAAAATTTAAAACAAGATTCCATGTAAGTAGTTAATTCTGTTACCAAAAATTTTAAGAAATACATTAGCACAGTTTATTTTTATAGTCATTTTAAGTTCAAATTTGGACGAAATTACATATTAAAAACCTGGAATAACTATTTTAGTTATTTTGTTGTGATTGTATAATATTACTTGTGGGTACTTGAAACTTCTAAAGTATACTATTATATATCTATGATAGTGCCACGGTTTGTTGTTGATGTATAACGCGTTACCTAATGGATATTGTGATATGATTAATTTGAAATTTATTATTGATACCTATTATATGTCAATTTTTTTTTAATACTATAGATAAGTATACCTATAATAGGTACGTCTAATACCTAGACTGACTAACCGTCTCCGCTCAGAATCGTTTTTCTTATACAGTGATATTAAATCATTGAATTCAAATTTAATACTATCCATTATCAGTGACCCACTTGTAACCTACTGTACAGCAGAGCAACATCCACTTACCCACCTTTTTTAATATATTAATACGTTTGATCTTAAATGTCTATGTACATTTATTATATTTATTACATATTATTATTTATCAATTTAATTTGAATCATTTTTCATTTAATCGTCTTCGAAGAAACAAGGCAGATAAAATATACAGTGAAATAGTAATATTATCATATTATTGTCATTGGTGAGTACCTATATTATTTATAATATTTATTTTTCACAAGTGCTCATAATTCGTAAATTAATATTCATTAAAATTAAAACATTGTAATTAAGTATTTTTTAAACTAATAATAGGCATATTATATAATATTCTTTATCTAAATTATATAGAATCGTAATATTTTTAAGTTATTTTTTCTCGTTGCTTTATAATTATTTAAGTATTAAGACTAGGATCACATATTCACATTAGCGTTAGACTTAGAATAATCATCCATTATACATTTTTAATTGTACAACTATTATGACCTAGAAAATACAATTTTTGTATTATAATTATTTCAGATATACAGTAGGTATTTTATACATGTATGATTTAAATTACATAAAAATTACTAATTTTAATTAAATAAATAAAAAATGTTTCATTACAATATTTGATGAGTATATTATGAACTTGGTGGTAATAGATGTAAAACAGAGAAATATTGCAACCAGTTAACAAATAAGTATATACCTATATTATCTGGACACCCCCCCCCCCCAAAAAAAAAAAAAAACATACAAAATACGCCACTGGCCGTAGCTAACCGCAATCGGTCATAAAATCCTATAAATGGTATTGAACAAATAAGAACAATAAATGTGAAGAAAAAATAAAATAGTTTACTTGGTGATAAACAGAATATTTTTCTTAGTATCTTCTTTCCTCTCCTGTCAAGAAGACTTACGCTCAATATTACCTACATAATATGTACCTAACGCGTGAATACGTTACGATAAAATATACAGCGGAATTATCATTTCAGTGCATTTTTATTTTCATAATAATCGTATATAAGTCTGAGGCCTTGCCACGGGTATATGAGCGACTCTGCATATTGAAGTGTACTGAACGAACAGCGTTAATACAATAATACCTAATATAAAGAAATAATAATCAGCCAACGTCGAGCAAGAGAGTAATTAGCTCTCAGAGGGAAATATAATAAACGAGAAGAGTTTCGTGCAAAACCATATATATATATACGGCTTCGTGCAAAGCCATATATATATATACATAAATGCAACCCCCTGCATTTTTCTCCCTAATAATCCTCAGTTTTCCTGGTGATTCTGTGTCCAGGCGTCCTGCTGTAATATGTATGTCTATATTATATGCTCTCGTTCCGTTGAGACGAGGTAAGAGCTTATATCATTATAAAATTTTAACGGTCGGGTTAGTTTAACTTAAATAATTACGGTATAAAGCGATTAGGAGGCGGTTTTATGTAATTAATTATATTACGTTTTTTTTTTCGATTCCCGGACATTTTCGATTAGGAGGTACGCTGTACGCCCTTGTGTTATATAAATATAAGACCGTTTCGATCGTACGCGCGTTGCAATGTTCTTCGCAATAGAGCGTATATTATATGGGTACCTACCTATAGAAAATATTGTTAATCGTTTAAAATTTCAGATTTCTCGCAATAATTGAAGTCCTTAGGCGCAATTTTAACTTTTGACTTAGGGGGGGGGGGCTGAATAAGACAAGCAAACCATTGCAATATAGTATTTTAAAATTGTATTTCCTAGGTTTCTTTTGGGGGGGCTACAGCTGAGTTTGGAG
>NC_042494.1:85324641-85340532 GCF_005508785.2 Acyrthosiphon pisum
AAATTATGCGATGGTACACGTTTGGTAATCAAAAGGATCACCGGAAATGTTCTTGAAGCAACTATTTTGATTAGGAAGTTAAAGGAGAAATTGTGCAGTTGCCACGTATTCCAATGACACCATCAGAATCTCCTATACCAATTAAAAGACTTCAATTTCCTATTCGTTTGGCTTTCGCAATGACCATAAACAAGGCTCAAGGACAAACAATGTACATTTGTGGCTTGGACTTGGAAAATCCATGTTTTTCCCATGGGCAACTATATGTTGCATGTTCACGTGGGGGAAGCCATCAAATATTAGCAAAAGACAGGTTAACCAAAAATATTGTGCACCAATTAGTTCTTAGTTAAATTTAAATTATTAAAAATAGTTTAAAATGTATATAATTTATAAAATTATATTTGTTTATGATATCCATAAAGAACTTTGTAATTTACTCATTCATTGCAGACTATGTTCTATCCTTAATCCTGTGGGTTATTATTAGTGACATTATATGAATATTAATTTGACATACTCAATAGTTTACTATACGCTATTATCTCTGAAACCACTAATAAACTACAAATAAAAAAAAAAATTGTCTAATACATAATAACAATAATACACGGCCTACGAAAATGCAAAAAAACAAACTAATACGCGGTAAACGCCGTGTCCGGACAGCTAGTAATATATAAAAATGAATGTGTGTGTGTGTGTGTGTGTCCATATTACCACGGCAGCCATTTATATATTATTTTGAGATTTCTGTCCGTGTGTGTCTCCATATTATACCATGGCAACCAATTATATAATATTTTGAAATTTCCGAAGGAATGTTTTGTATATAAATGGTTGCCATGGTTATATGTAAAACAAATTATTCATATATCGTCGGTATTTTTAATGGGCAACGAAGTGCACGGGATCAGATATATTTATATACATATATACGTAGATTAGACCTCTTTTCAGAAGATAGGCTAATTTAAAAAGGGAGAGGACCAACCCCGGGAGGTGCTCAAACAGGAGTTTTGAGATTTCCGATGGAAATTTTTGTTTATAAATGGTTGTCATGGGTTTTGAAGCTATTATAATAATAATTATTGGTTGCCGGGAAACGAAGTGCACGGGATCAGCTATAATATATAATTATAACATCATAATAAGCTTTTTGAAACGAAGTTTTTTATGGCATGATGTGGGGCTAGTCGGGAAAAAACGTACCAGACGAAATACTATCATTTATGATAAACATATTTATAATATAGTTTTAAACAGTTATTTTAGCCAAAACATCAAATTTTTATTCCATCATACTGATTGATCTAGTAATGCGATAATACTTTTAAAAACAGATTTGATTTCGTTATTATGTCTACTTGAGATGTTCAGTCTACTTTTCCCAATTTCACCCCCTCCCACAAACTCTATAAATTTAGCTTGAATATTTTAAAATTTTGGAATTTTCAAACGTTGATAATTTGAACTTTTCGGAATTTAAGGCAGAAATCTTAAAATGTTGCCTGACCAATCTCAAATAGACATTCTAACGAATTCAGATCAGTTTTGTGAAATATTATCGCATTACTAGATCGATTGGTAGGATGGAACAAACAAAAAAACGGGAGCGGTAAGTGGATAGTCCGCGCTAGATTGATTATAATTTATAAATACCTTGCGTATATTGATAATATAATACAGTTATTGATAATACATCACTATACTACATATTATGCATTTATAACTATTATAGTTGATAAAATATATAAGTAATAAGTAAATATAAGTATATGTAAAGTGGAAATCTCTAAAAGTGCCGGGCGGTAAAGTGGAAATCCCCAAAAGTGCTGGAATAACGCGCGTATTCCCTGCACAACCAGACACTGAAATCTATACCACGGTCCTTACAAAACATAAACTTTTGGTTACATCTTATATACATATTATAACCTCCTTGCATGACGCGTAAACATTTTTATTTTATGAAATTGTGTTCGTAGAATAATCTGACTGTTGCATATATTCCTGCATAGTGCATTACCTTTGCCGTAATTACATTTTTTTGTACGTCGCGTTTGGTATAGACTATGTAATAGAAAACGGTATAACGTAAGAATTTAAAACAGCCTAATTAGGTCTACATATTATGCATTTATAATTATTTTAATTTATAAATTATAACAATTTGGTGGTGACTTTAACAGCAATTTTAATGATAAGAAATCGAAGATATTTAAAACTTTCCTTATGGACACATTAAATTTACATTTGATAAACAATCCAGCAGAATCTACAACGAGTGATGACCCCACTATTGATGCAGTACTTTCAAGATATTTGGAAAAGATTACATCACAAACCAGGGGCGGTTCTTGAGAAGCCACAAAGGGGGGAGGCGGCGAAAATATTTTGCATATACCTACATTATACTTACAATTTGCATTCATATCAAATTTATTTTTTTCTATTGTTTGGTACATGAGATGTAATTATAAGTTATAAATTATAAACTTTATACTACAACGACATAACGTAAAGATATAGGTATCAATAAAAAAATGTTAAGACTTCAAAAACAATATTATAAAAACGTGAACGTCGTGAACTCAAAAACTGTTATTAACCTATCCTAATAAGTAATAATGATTAATGATAAACGACAAAATCATATCCGTGTTTTCGCAAAGGTAACGAAAGCAAAGTTAACGGTTTGTTGACTATTTACTGATACCTCCTGATACAGCATATCACGGTACATGCGAGTAAACCAATAAAGAACGAGCGCCCTCTATACTTCTATAGGAGCAAACATTTTTGTAAACAGTAAACAGTTTTGACATAAAAATATCGCCAAAACGATTTTTAGTAAACTGCTTGCTCATTTATATTTTTTACTCGGCCCGAGGGGGGGGGGGCGGTCCTCCTCCCCCCGTAAAATCGCCACTGTCACAAACATACATAATATCATATTTCAGTTATCACAGGCCTGTAATTTCGATTATTGAATATGATTAATATAATAGTAATTAAATAGTAATAATAATTATTTTTATTCATTTTTCACATTTACTTAAATTCAATAAATACTTAAATACATATTTTACTTATTATGATATTTACTTTTTTTTTAATGGTTTCACTAAAGTGTATTTGTAATCTATAATATTTGTTGGAAAAGAAACTTCATTTCTACTGAGTGTCCCATGACACCACTTACTTTTTTAAACTTTTATACCAACTGAGAAATAAAATGTAAATATCTACTAATTAAAAATGTATGATACCTATTAAATAATTATACTTTAAAAGTACAACGTGGCAGCCAAATACGTTGTATCTAACTTTTTTTTAACTCATTGTTCAATGTATCTTAAGCCCTGAGCGAAGTGAAGTGAAGGGATTAGGGAACTATATTTTATTGTACCTATTGTATAACGTGTATACTGTATATATTTAGAAGCAAACATAGAACGATATAGGAATATTTTCTTTGAGAATTGTACTGACCAACGACAATTCGGTAAAAATGAATTTTGAAATGCAGAAAAGTACGGTAATACCCAAAACCACTAATCGTCTATTTTTTCAGTAAGCGAAAAATTTATTTGTGTTATTGTAGTGAGTTGAGAGTGTAAAAGTAAATTTTACTACCTGGTATACAATATTGTACTCGTTAAACTATATAAGTTTCAGTTTAAAATAATTTGACGCTCATTAATCATTTTATTGAGTTCTTAAATACCTACTGTTTGTTTTCTATTTGAACAACAACTGCAGTGATCGAGTTCAGTTGCAATTTAGTTTTATATCATGGTATTTTATTAAAACAAATTCCAATGACGGTTGATAATCATTTAATATAACTATACCATATAATATACAATATATAACTAATATAAATTTACATCAAATTGGATTTTTCAATTTTTGATAACTATAGCCAGTCCTGTAAAGAATACTTTTAAAAAGTACTTGAGTAAATACTCAAATACATTTTTTTTTTAAGTATTTAAGATACTACTCAAATACTTTAATTGTAAAGTATTTCAAATACTACTCAAATACTTTTGGTTTTTAAAGTGGGTTTCTAATTATCGTAATATAAACACATAGGTAGTAGGTAATCTAATAGTTATCTAATAGTTTTAAAGGGAATATTGTTATTCAATATTCAATATTCAATAACTTTTTTTAGAAACCTGGTTTTCACAAACCTTTGGGCTTCGGCTTACACAGAAATACAGAATATTAAATAAAATTATTATTCTATTATTGTAGTTGACAATAATATTTTTCCAACCAATTATTTCGAATAAAAATAAAATGTTCGAAATAAAAAACTTAAGTATTCAATACCAAAAAGTATTTAATACAAAAAAAGTATTTAAAATACCATTCAAAATACTTCATGCTGAAAGTATTTAAAAAGTTATTCAATACTTAAAAAAGTATTTGAATACTTTTACTCAAATACTTTTACTTAAATACTTTACAGGACTGGCTATAGCTATATAACAGGGGTGGCCAAACATCTTGGCTTCTCAATTTTTATTAATATATTTGGTGGCTCGCAAGTCTCTTCTCGCTGGCCACCCCTGCTATATAGCTTATTATTTGACTTTATCTTTAGTCGATTTATTTTCAAATTGAGGCATGTTTGAAATTCGAGTAAAATGTTTTGAATCATAATATACCAATTACCAGATATATACCTAAAATATCAGTTCGTGTTTGCGCTACGACTATACAATCAACGATCGTGTGTGTATGCGTGCGGTTTACGCTAAAATTAAAATTACAAGCATTTAAAAAAATGCAATTTACACTAAAATTGTACAAATATAAAAGCCTATAAGCCAATATGATGTTATATAGCCTACAGCCTTCCTCGATGAATGGACTATCCAACAAAAAAATAATTTTTAAATTCGAATCAGTAGTTCCTGAGATTAGCGCGTTCAAACAAACAAACTCTATAGCTTTATATATTATTATAGATAAGTATATAATAATATATATAATAAGTACAGTCAATGGCAAGTACTGACAAACGGAGATTATATAGGTTACGTTAGGTCTTGGCGATGTACAGTAAAACAGTGTACTTTAACTATTTACACAAATTACAATTTATTCAACATTTTGACGGAAAACGAAAATATTTTATATTGATAATACTGTAGATAATCGGAATATTCAGCGACATATAGTCTATAATAATTGTAAACCAAAGGTGACTGAATACATTTTGGAGTGATAAAATAAAATTATTCGTCGTGGACTGATGAGTGTTGAAAATACGTAACTATTACACGAAGATATGTACAATATAAGGAATTGAGGCTGAAAACCTTTGAAAGGAAAATACTAATGTGAATATATTATGACCCATGTCGTGATCCACTAAGTGGGAAGTGCAGATGACTACACAACGAAGAATTATTCCAAAAATTGTATCAATGGCCGTGTATTACGACGGAAATCATGAAAAGAAGTTTGACGTGGGCTGGACATGCCTGGTGGAAATTTATATCATGATAAAAACGGTAATTGAAGAAGACCTGATAGGATAAAGACCACCAGAAGGAATTGTGTGAAAAGAGATGTAAAAGTTTTAGACCCAAATGGAGGGGAGCAGCTGGAGACAGAAAGAGATGCAGTGAATAGTTTGTTTTACGAGTGGCCATAAAAGCCGGGATCCAAAAATAAAATAAAATATTTTTATGGGTTTAACCATTGAATAAATGTATTATTCTGTTATTTTATTTATTTTATGGTTTACAAATTGGTTTTCAGTTAAAAATGTTTTGGTACAGTACTGTCAAAACTCTGAAAGTATAACGACTTCAATGTAGTAGTAGCAGCTTTTTAGATAAGAAATCGAAAGCGTGTAGAAATTTAGATGACTGGTTTTAACATAAATAGTACCTCAAATATTATTCATTTTAAACATTTCCTAGTATAGTTTTCAACGAGATTGTAATCATAACGTTGAAAAACAACATAAGCGAACACTCAACACCTGATACTTAAATGTCTATGCTACATCTGTCATCTACGAAAATTGTAAAAAATATACTTAATAAATTATAAATGAATTTCATATTTTATTTTAAAAATTCGTTTGAGTGAATTCAAATGTTTTGCAGGTGACATGCAGCTGTAAAAATAATAAAATAATTTAATAAACGTTGGATTATGACGAAGGAAAAAATGTACGATGTTGTCGATATTCTGTAACATTATATTTCATCTAATGTACTTAAAATGTCAAAATCGGGGTTATCATAACTGCTGCAGGTTTAGTTACATTAATATTAATAACGTTTTGGTAGTAAAAAGTGTTCTAATCACCTGTCAATTGTCATATGCCCGTCAAAAACCACTCTACCGAAATCTGAATAATATACCAACTTATTAATGGGTATATAAACATTTTTACTAATACTTCACAGAATATGTTATAAATAAAATCATGTTATAGTATACGTGAGATCTAGAAGGGGCGTGAACTGTGAATGTAACGATTACCGACGAGTTTAGACGTGTGGTCATTAAGCATGAAACTGTTGCTATAACTTTTCAATAGTCGCGTTGTTATTACCAAAGTTTTTAAAGGTTTTTCGACTCTCTAATATATCTTACGTAATTATTGTTCATAAAGGTTCGTTTGATTTAATAAAAGAAAAATAGCAAATGACATATTAAATGTATTGAAATGCATTACAGGCACGTAATTAAGAGTGGCTGTGGTAGCGCCCCCCCCCTCAATACCATTTTGTAGTATCTAATAATTAATTAGCACATTTTTAAAGTCTTAACCATTCAGAAAAAGGTTAATAAGATTATTAGAACAATATTGACATCATGTTAAACGTCAAAATCATCAGACTAATTTTGATACTATATAGGTAGGTATAGTACCTATATAAGTAAATATTTTTACAATGATAAATAGGTACAAATTAATAACTGTATCAAATGATGTGTATTAAAATAATGACTATAAAATATTATTGGATATCTATTCTAGTCATTAGTCGTACATATAGGTAAGTAGAGATAAGTATAGAATAATGTAATAAGTATATAATAGAAAATAGTTTAGCAATAGCCAATAAATTGTCCAATAATAAAAATTATTTTTCATTGAGTAAAATATATAAAGAGCTAGGTATAAATTAAAAGACCAACGAATAGTTAAATACTAACTCGCGTGTTTGATAAAACCCTATGTATTATTCGTAAAACCATAAAAGGAAATAACTCAAAACACACACTTTATGATAATACAAATAAAACATTTTACGATACCTACTCATATAAATTGGCGATTATTGTTTTTGTTGCGGTGTGGTGCGGTGAAATCTTATGTTTGGCAATAGGATAAAAAAAAAATTTCACGCCGATTAACCCTCCGCTGCGAGAAGATTGCTGTTATTATTTCGTCGAAACAATAAAACTTTTGCTTTTCACATTTTCAAAGGATGTCTGAGCACGATTTTCTCCACCCCATGTTCTAACGTCTCCGTCATTTTCTCTCGTATCTAAATTATTATAATGTTAGCGAACGTGATTTCCATGTTCTATCGTTTTTGTATACAAACTCGCCACCGTATTTTTATGCGCATTAACGAGTGTATTAACGTGTGTGCATTGAAAATTAGAAAAAGGGGGAGTGTGCGATAGACTTACAGGTTACATACGTCGTATATGTAAAATATATTCTGTAATCTGTTCCTCTGTAGTATAGGCTATACATGAGTAATATATTATAATGACAATAGTACAATACTAATAATAATGGTGGTTATGAGTTGTGGGTTAATGACTATGATTTATAGCAATTAATAAATAATAATACAATTCGTAGATATTGTCTATCAACTTTATTTTTTTTTTAAAGCAGTAGAATACATAATATAATAGGTACATAATAATATATGTAATTAAAAAATACGCGGCCGTCTGAAGATAAATAATATATTCATGACATAAAGTTCTAAACAATCATGCATCATGGATAATGAACACAACCATCATATTTTTAAATATTTAAATTTTTATGGCATTTAAAAGGACTTTCCCTATGGGGATGTAAATTTATTTTTACAAATGATTATCTTCCTTATATTCTTCTTTCTTGTTTTTTTGATCATTTGATGTACCATTGAAATCAAATGAATTTGAACGAGTGGTTTGAGTTATTCTGTTTTATGTACTATATAGCTAATACTGAATACCGGTGATAGTATGTATATTGAATATAACTATACGTCTATACCAAATATAATTTTATGAATGCCGAAAAATTATTTGAAAAAAATTAACTTGTCAAACTTGTTTATACAACAAATTTGTTTAACAACAAATGTATGACCCCACATAATGTCTAAAGCACAATTGATCGTCTATTAATATTATTTAGATGTTGATTTGATAAATTTTGACAAACTACGATCACTATCAGTACCTAATATGTGTTCAGTATTTTAGTCAAGAATCAAGATTATATTTTTTATGGGTTGTATGCATACATTGATAAACATATTTATTAATATATATAATAATTTATTCTAAAATATATATTCAATTTTCAATGAATTATAAATATGATTGATAATCAAGTATTGATTAATTTTCAATTTTGTGACCAAACATAATTTTTATCAACATTTGAAAGAAAAATTTGAAAATCTGAAATGCCTATAAACAGTTTATAAATAGAACAAAAATATTTTGAATTTCTTTGTGTATAGAAAATTATAATTTAAGTAATAGTGGAATGTTTCTATTTCATTAGCGTTTTATTATATAGGATAATATAAAAGCAAAATTCGTTTGAGAATAAATCGTTATTATACGTTTGAATGTCCAATGTCATCAATAATTTAACTTCAAACCCTCATAAAAAATGTATGCGGCTTTACGCTAAACTTCTTTTTTATATTTCAGTAAAAGAACTTAGGTATGAGGAATCTTGTATTAAATTTTCAAGTCTTAACAATTTTTGTACTCTGACACCATAGTTATCAAATATAGTGCATTTTGATACCTAAATCCACCCTTAAAGTTGATAATTGAAGCAATTTTTTTGTGTCTGTCACAGCTTTTGGAGCAATAAAAATGCAAATTATACAACTAACACAGTAAAACCAATATATAGTTATCGCTCGGCTGAGAATCAAAAACGTCTGTTTAATGTGATTTACTTGTTAGGTAAAAAGGGCCACAAGACATCGTATAATCTTCGAGCAGACATATACCCAGCTATCTAAACTTTATATTTCCGAAATCTGTTTACGAAAAACCTACACGAAGTTTAAGCGCAAAAATGGGCGGCAAACGTGAAGCTTAAAGAAAAATCAACCCTTACATAGTTGTACCTGCACATATTATCACACCAGTTTTTTGTGCACCTATTGTATTATAGGCGTGCGTAAGTATACGCACTCTCGCGAATATACCTACCTAACCTGCCCCAACATGTTCATACGTCGAGACGCAACGACACGCATGATGACGATGGTCCCTATCGTCGTCGTGTCGCCGATTCCCCGAAGAGAGGGATATTCTTCGGGAGGTGCGAGTGGAGGCGCCTGTGGGAGGGGGGTGGTGGTGTCCTCCGACGGAAGACATCTGTCATCTGTGTAGAGCAGACACAGTATTATATTCTTTTCGTCCTGCCGTGTTATATTGTCACCGTGGTCCGCGGGAAAATTGAAAAAAAAAAATTCGGCACAGACCACGATATTTAAACCGTTTATTGTTTACGTTTCGTTTCGCGTTTATCGGTGTACGGATGGAACTCGATGGTGGTGGTGGTGTTGTGGTGGTATACAGTAGCCGAGGTGGAGGTGGCAGCGGCGGAGACACAGCAGACCACGGCGGCGTGTAAAATGCGATTGCGCGGCCATTATTGATTCTGTGCTTCGTACTAACACAGGTCGTCATTATTATTTACCGCGCGCGAGGCAACGGCGCGGCGGCAGAACACACACACTCACACACACACACCCACCGTACGTATTTATACGTTTTTTTTGTAATAATAATAATAAAAATAACATATTATAGTGAACGTTGTATACATACCACACGTCGAAAAATAAAATATAATACGATAGGAGCATAATATTATTATGTATATAATATGAGGGTAGGTATAGCGACGGGCTTTGGCCTCTTTATAGCTGATGAACCAACTACCACGGGGGTTGTCGAAATCTTGACGCTTTCGTAAAACCACCCAAACACATGATACTACGTTTGACATATCAATATATATATACTTCTACGTTCTGTATATATTAAATTCATATGACGGACCCCGTACATCGATACCTATATATATTCGCTTCACGTAATAGAGTATATATATCGATGCACGTGTATAATGTAAATATATACAATATTTTTTTTTAAAAGAATTTAAGGATAAAATTGTGTCATAAATTATTTCCAAATCGTTTATATATCATATAATATGCAGATGTACCTAAGTATAATTCGCAGCCTACAGGTTTGACGAGTTCAATCGTAAATAAACGTAGGAGGTCGTAGCCTGTAGGTACCTATAACTAAGTATTAGTATTATTATTACTATTATTAATGAATACATATAAACACGGCAATTGATTGAATCACTATAATAGTTATTGTAATTTGTAAGCAATCACGTGGACAGACTTTTGTCGTAAACGTTCGCTCTCCTTCGAAAACGTGCACAAAGCTGATTCAACGCTTTTCCAAACACCGCATAAACCAGTGGTTGCCAACCTTTTTCATCCTATGCCCCCATTGAAAATTTTCAAAAATCTCACCCCCCCCCCCCCTTTAACGTAAAGACGTGTCTAGAAATAACATTTTAACGAATGCTCATATTTGGATTCTAGTATCCATTATCGGAGGCTGACAGATAGCTATGAGTCATGCGAATCAAACTATTTGTATCTAACAAAATATAATTGTTATCAATGCACGATAATTTGAAAATTAATATAATGATTTCAGTTTTACACATTGTAAAATAACATAATTATTTTCGTAATTTTGTCATCACTATATTCCCCCCCCCCCCCCGAGCAGACTCTAAATTCCCCCTGGAGCGGAATCTCCCTCCTGGCTGGGAACCACTGGCATAAACCGTATACCTATACTTATATTTAAATTTGAAAGTATACCTATTGTGATAGCTGCAGTATAGGTATACATAAAAGCTATAATAATCAACGTCTATACAATAACAGTAACCAAGTATGAACACTAAATTACAGAAATATTCTCTTAAAATTAATCCATCGTTATTTAATTTAATTTTTTTTGTTCATTCGAGCACATCTAATTGTATGCACTTCGATCGTCTTAAATATTTAATACTTAATAATTAATAAAAAATGGTGAACTAACAGTATTACCGGGTCTATACAGTAAAATTATTCAATTTAAAATGACTCCCGATATTCTTATTTTTTGCAAACTTCATTTTTTATTATTATAAAATATTATAGGTACCTACATTTAATCAACGATGCGATGAAGATATGAAAAAACGTGAGTGGTATATCGTATATAATTTATGTTTGTTTTTACTTTTTAATAATTGGTTAAAATATATACCAACGAAGGGCAAGAAAATAGTATTTGCAGGAGTATATTAATGTGCAATTTATGTCATTTTGGTATTATTATTTTGCTAAAATCATTAAAACCATTTATGCTTTTGCTTTTTACTTTTTATAGGAGCACGAATCTAATAAATTTCGAATACACTATCATTTTCATCACTGAATTTATAATTACTGTAGTCCGTAGAGTTTACGATGAAATGATGAATACAAATCAGCGATTTTTAGTTATTCCTACTATACAGGTAGGTACTTCTAGTTAAAACGTTATAAGACATTTGTGATTTGTATTATATTGTAAATAAATTACTAATATATTGTCTAAAAAACATATTTTATGTAAAAGTGAACATATTTTCAATGTTAAAACAGGGGCGTATTTAGACTAACTTCTAGGGGGGGACTCAATTTTTTTCTTTAATTCAGGTTCAACATTTTTTGGTAATATTTAAATCAGGTGAATCCATAATATTTGGTGTAGTTTTTTTTTAACACCTGTCTGTGATTTTAAAGTTACTCTTGTGTTTTATTTAATTTTTCACTAAGTATGGACCCGACAAAAATCCTAATTCACAGCCATGCGTATCGTACACCGAACGCTTGAAATGATCACAATATCACGCACCCTCGTAGCGGTGGTTTGACACGTATAAACTTAAACGATTTAATTAAAAAACAGAACAATATCTTATAACCTTGCATGTTACTGTGGGACTCCGCGACGTAACCGTGGTACAAAACGATGTCGATGTGGTACGAGTGTCGCTACATTACTAATGAATAATGATCATTGGTCATTTGGCCCTGATATTGATAAAACATAATAATATATTATGCATAATATTCATCATACGCGTCCGTTCGCCTTCAATTATTATATTTTAATATGTTTTTCTGTAATATTTAAAATCACTCATTCGTATTTTAGAACCAACATTTTTGAAGAAAACTTAAATTGTTAATTAATTTGATTTCCTTATAAAATGATCAACATTAAAAAAATTTTTAGTTTGTATCTCACATAATCGATTCCTTAAATACGGATTCAGGACTCCCCTAAAATACGCCCCTGTGTCAAAACTTGAATTAAAAAAAAATTAAACCAACGACGATTATAAAATATAACCAGATTTCAATAATTTTAAATCTGATAATATAGTGATATCTAATTTTATTAAAATTTACTGATTTTATTTTGATGAATATTTAGAATATTATATAAAAATTAGGATTTTACACGGGTAAATATTTAAGTTTTTATTATTACAAGCTCCGGCATAAAAATATCTAACGAGAAAAATGAAAAATATATTAAAATGCGTACGTCAATTTTTTACGACTTTAAAATTAAAGTTTTAAATCTTTTTTTTAGCAGACGACAGACGTTATTGTTGAACCATTAGATGATATCTTACAAACAGACCATAATCAATGTCTTGAGCAATTCGAAAAAGAAACACTCGTTAAAACTGAAAAAAATGTGTTATTTATTTATTTATAAACAGGGAAAAATCCTTTAGTATCAAAATAAAACAATGTTTACGTTTTAGACTGTATAATAGAGGGTAGAAATTATAATTCTATATTTACAGCGTAACGAATCATTAATTACCTACACCGTATTTCCAGGAATTAGCCTTTTTTATTATCTAAAAGTTGTTGTTTTATATAACATTTGTTTACACTTTACTGTGTAAACCTCTAAGTAATTTTTCAATATTTTTATTTCAAACAAACAAAAGAAGGTGAAAAACCTGAATTGACATCTTACATTTTTCAGGAACTCGTTTCGCTTCACTTGCTTTAAAAACAAGTTACTATTGCTAATATAAAAATGTTTTAAACGTTTAACCCCCTAATATATCATGTTTTAATAAATATTCATATTTCATAATACATTTTTAGATTTGTTTTCTCTGTTCGCTAGTGTTTATATATTTTTCAAAACTTCTATACCTAATGGTTTTTAATTAAAAATTGTTTTGAATTATGAGATTTCAGAGATTCTATAAAACGCTAAATTAAATCACTCAAAAAAACAAAAAATAGCATTATGTTAGAACCATGAAGATTAAAACTATCTTTACTATTCATGGTTAGAACTAGTGCTAGGGATTGACTTCTAGCGGTTTGCATAATATGTTTGTTTAACTGTTCAAATTTGAGAATGTACCTGAGTAGTATATTATATTTGCATTTTTTTGTTGTATATTTTGCATATTGTTTGAAATTTTTACGCGCTTATAAGTGCATATTTGATCATTTTTGATTTAAAAATAGAAGTTTTTTAAATATTTTATTAATAAACTTATTTGTAAATAAATTTCGTGTGCTGGAGATAATATTATAGTTTCATTGGTTTTATGTAACGGGCAACGCAGGGTTGCTATTCGTTATATAGATAACAAAGTATTTATTATTAGTAACTGACTATTACAGTTTTTTTCATTCACTCACATGATTTTTGAATATCACACATAACACATTGTGCATAACTAAACTAGGAATCTATGGACGCCTCATATAGTAATCTGTCAACAAACATTAAGTACTGGAAATTAATTAAAATAATACCCAAACATTGAGACATTGATAGATCAACTAGATAACCAGATAATTAGGATAAATTTAGTATGTATATAAAACGAATTTTGACATGGGCAACGCCGGGTGGGATAGCTAGTATATTATTAAATATAATATGTGTTATTTGCTCAACCACAGTAAAACGTGGTCTTTCTGATTCGATTACGTGCATATTGTGTAATAATATATTTCACTAAAATTGTATTTCACTTAAACAAAGTGATGCAGATTATCTTAAGTGCATTAAAAAAACTTGGTCTTGTAAAAATTGCTTAAGCGAAGGAGCCATGCCTAGTAACTCTAAATCTGTTCTCCCAGTTCTGTCTTCTACAGATTCAAATAGCATTGAGTTAATACTAAAGAAAATTGAAATTTTAACTTCCGAACAATCCAAACTCATCGTTCTCGTAAATAAACAAAATGAAAAGTTAAACTCGTTTGAACGTAAATTTTCCGATTTATCTACACAACTTGCCGCCATCAAAACTGAAAATAACACTCTGAGTAGTAATTTGTCTGCTCTGACTCAACGTGTTGTTTTTCTTGAAACAAACAAATCTACTCTAAGTGAAGATTCTTTTTCTGATTTTATTGATCGCCAAACCCGCTCTAAAAACATTATTTTATTTAATGTACCCGAAAGTCAAAGTGACGCTAATAATTCTGATATATCAACTACAAATCTAATATTTCAAAAACTTAATGTTGATATGAAACCGGTTACAATCCACAGACTAGGAGTCTAATGGACAAACTCGTCCATTAAAAGTAACGTTAAATACAATTTCCGATGTTTTCAAGATCCTGGGTTCGTCTCAACACTTAAAATCTGACCAATCTTTTAAAGATGTGAGAATCACCAGTGATAAAACTCCGAAACAGCGTGAATACTTCCAAAATCTGCGTAAAGAATTAAATGAACGGCGCTCAAATGGTGAGTCAAATTTATCAATAAAATATTACAAAGGCGTTCCATCAATAGTCTCCACCGTTACCGATCAAAAAAACTTAAAAAAATCTCCAGCTTACAATTGTACTACCAGAACGTCAGAAGCATAATTTCAAAACTAAATATTATTGTACCCTTCTTAAACGCGTCTTTTTTTGATATAATCGCTTTATCTGAAACCTGGCTTTCCCCATCTATTTCAAACTCTGAACTTAATTTTAATAATTGTATAACTTATCGTTGTGACAGATCCCCATTAACTAGTGTTTATAAACGCGGTGGCGGAGTTTTAGTTGCTGTTAGATCTCATTTGAATAGTAAAATGTTAAATGCCACTGTAAAATGTATTGAACATGTATTTGTTCAATTAAAACTGAGATCTAATGTCTTCATTATTTGTTGTGTTTATATCCCTCCCTCATCGCCTATTACACTGTATGAACAATTTTTCCTATCTATCAACGAACTTTATTTGTCTAATCCCAAAGCCAAATTTATTTTAGTAGGTGATTTTAATTTGCCCTCATTAGGCTGGTCGCTTTATTCTTTGCCATTAATGTGCAACTCGCAAATTGATTCTTATTTTGTTAGCATGTTATCGCACTACAAATTTAATCAATTTAACTTAGTGCGTAACCACAACAATGTCATTCTTGATTTAGCCTTATCTAATACTCACATAACAGTATCTAATGACCCAGACCCAGGGACGCCCGGAGGGAGGGGCCAGTGGGGGCCATT
>NC_042494.1:85340582-85345368 GCF_005508785.2 Acyrthosiphon pisum
GGCGGGAAGGCGGAGTCTTCGCGTATTGTGTTTTGTCGTTTTGGCAGCACTGGTTAAGCGGTAATTTTTGAACTTGGAAAAGTGTCTAGTCGTAAGTCAGGCGATTCAAGTCGATCGTACGACACAGCCAGCCAGGTAGGCAACCCGAGGATCGCAGACGACGCCCCGGGCGTGCATGTCGGGTTCTGGAGTGTGTGTGTTGAAATCGGAAATTCGGATTCTGAGTTTGAGTGTCTAGCTATCAGTCACCTCGGGTGAAAGTCGATTCCCGAACGGACAATCCGCTTGCGGCGGATCGGATGTAGTGGGGGTCTGAGTCGCTCGTATGCAAGTAGTTAGTCAGGTAGGCAATCCGACTACGTCGGATCGCAGACCATGCACCGGGCGTGTATGTCCGGTTCTTGAGTGTGTATTTTAAAATCGGAAATTCGGATTCTGAGTGTGAGTGTCTAGCTCAGGGACGCCCGGAGGGAGGGGCCAGTGGGGGCCATTGCCTCCCCTGAGATTTTTCGTGTCACTTACGAAATTGGAAGTTTTTTTACATAAAGTTGATCTTGAGCGACTATTCGACAATCCTTGTATCTAACAAGTCATATAGGAGGTATTTAATCGCAATAAAAGACATTACGATTATTTTCAATACTTTTGGCTGGTTAGGCGTAATTGCCGAAATCGTGTATGAAAAACATAATATTATAATAATCAAATCAAAATACTTGGAAAGCAATAAAGCAAACGGGATTATAAATTATATCGTATAATGTACGACGTTTACGACAGAATTACAGATAATATAATATTAAAACCGATTAGCGGTTTCTGCGATTGCGATATCGATATCTTACAAATTATAATTCCCAATATATGTTCACATTTCCTGTCGATAGCATTTTTCATAATTGACCGTATTGAAATGTCTGCGCAGTCAGTCTGTACTCTATTCTCTGTAGCAGTGCTTTCAATTTGTCTAATGAGCGACCAAAAATTCATAGAAAGTATTGAAGTTATTTGTACACTTTATGGTTCACTTCTGGACAATTTTAAAGAACAAGCATTGTCATGGTATGATCTATGGAAAAATAAAGAAGCCGAACCCACCATGAAATTAATTGATATTCTCGATTACGCCACATATTACCCAGCGGTATGCCAAGCTATACAAATTGCAATTACTTTACCTGTAACTTCCTGCTCAGTAGAACGATCGTTTAGGTACGGTTTTTAAATCAGTATTTTTACAAATTGTATTCAGTGTATAAGTTCATACTTAAAATAACATTTAATTATGTTTCAGCACTTTACTCCGTTTAAAGACTTGGATTAGAAATAGGATGGGAAACGAAAGACTGAGTAGCTTGGGGTTGATTAATATACACCGCCAAAGGTATGATCATAAACAATTTTTGAATCAACAAATTGATGATTCAATTAATTTGTTTGCTTCAAACAAAAGGAGATTGTCATTATTTTTTGAATAATAATAATATGATGATAATATGATATAAATTAAATTAAATAAAGTGGTTTTTTGTTTAAAATGTATTAAGTATGTTCTTTCTTATAAATATTAGAACTAATAGTGTAATTTTATATAAAGTTAAATTTGTTTTTATTTAAAAAAAATTTTGTTTGCCCCCCCTGAGCTGCATCTCTGCGGGCGTGCCTGCCCAGACCCATTATTACCAATTGATACACACCACCCGGCACTTAATATATCATTAAACTGCGATCATTATGATACCTTAACAACCGTCCACGATTTAATTTATGATTTTAATCATTGCGATTACGTCAAAATCGTCAAATTTATTGGTGACTCACTTTCTGTTACTAACTTAAAATCCTACAATATTAATGAAACACTTGACCGACTTTATTATATCTTATACGAAGTAATTAATAATTTTGTCCCCATGAAACGTATATATAATAATTCATACCCAACCTGGTACTCTAATTCGCTAAAATCATTATTAAAAGATAAAAAAATTGCTCATCTCGTCTATAAACAATCCAATAACGTCGCTGATTATATTAATTTCTCCCGTTTAAGAGCTAAATACAAAAGACAAGCTAAATCTGATCATAAAAATTATATCAATAAAGTTCAGTCTCGTATTAAAAATAATCCAAAATATTTTTGGAAACTTATTAATAATTTAACCGACAATGAGGCTCTACCCCGTTCACTTTCCTTAGACGCAACTGTTGCCGATAACGGTACTGATATTGTTGAGCTCTTCGGTAAATACTTCTCTGATGCCTATATTAATCCTTCTCAGCCATTTAATTGCCCCTCTTTAATTTTAGATAACTCTAATTTAAATTCTACTATAAATTTAAATAGTATTACTCTTACCGAACTTGATGTTTTTAATGCGATTTCCAACTTAAAATTAAGTTCAACTATTGGCCCAGATGGCATACCTACTATTTTTCTCTATAACTGTAGATTTATCCTAACACCAGTTCTAAACAATATATTTAATTTGTCTCTTAGTAAAGGTATATATCCATCTCTTTGGAAAACGTCATTTATTTCACCTATTTTAAAAAAAGGTAATCCTTCAATGATTTCAAATTATCGCCCAATCTCTAAATTATCGTCAATCCCAAAATTATTTTCCCATTTAATTTCGTCAAAACTAAACAATTTTTGCTCTTCATTCCTCGTAAATAATCAATTTGGGTTTATGCCAAAACGTTCTGCTTGCAATAACTTGGCCATAACAAACAACATAATACTTCACTCTTTTGAATCTAACGCACAAACTGATATAATCTACACTGATTTTTCCAAAGCCTTTGATCAAGTTAATCATTCAATTCTTATTAAAAAACTACAATCATTTGGTTTTTCTGGATCCCTTCTTAATTGGTTTAAATCTTTCCTTTCAGACCGATTTCAAATTGTTAAACACCTTAATTTCTACGCGTTTCCTTGTACCTTCTGGCGTTCCTCAAGGTGACCACTTATCTACACTTCTTTTTGATATTTTTATTAATGAACTCCCTAATGTCATAACCAATTCTAATATCCTTATGTTTGCTGATGATGCTAAATTAATAAAAATAATTAAAATTGAACAAGATGCGATTGATTTGCAATCCGACATCAATAACTTACTTTCATGGTGTAATAAGAACCACTTATCTCTGAACTTTGATAAATGTAAATTTATGCATTTTTATTTAATAAAAAATCCAATCAACTATAATTATTCTATTTCTGCTTCAAATATTAAGCTTGTACCTCAATTTAAGGATTTAGGCATTATTTTCGACTCTAAATTAAATTTTTCCCCACACACTGAAATGATAAAGAATAAGGCTATGCGTAACTTGGGTTTTATTAAGCGCACCTATGGCTCATTCATTGATCCTTTTCCCTTGAAAATTCTATATTGCTCTCTTGTTCCTTCCCATCTAGAATACTGCCCTCTTATTTGGATAAATAATACCTCAAAACAAAATTCTTCCCTAGAATCTGTTCAAAATAATTTTCTACGTTTCATTTCCTTTAAATTTAATATATACAGGCCTCCCCACGGTCCTTATAATAACGTATTACATTATCTATATCTTTTACCACTTAAGGAACGTCGAATACTTCTACTTTCCAAATTTCTTAATAAATTATTATTAGGCACTATTGATTGTCCGGAATTGTTATCATTGATTAATTTAAAAATAAATAATCTTAATACCAGAGATCCGAAACCATTTTACCCTCAATTTTCAAAAAAAAATTATATTTTAAATTCCCCCGCTAATCTCCTCATGGTAGCTGGGTGTACCGTCATTTGCGCATGGTAAATTAAGCGCACGTTTATTGAGCGTGGTAATTATAGCGCACGACAATTAAGCGCATATGACATCTTGGCGATCGTCAAATCAGCGCGCACTACATTTTAGCGTGCGACAATTCAGCGCAATTTTTTAATAATATCTAATTAAAAGAATTTCCGTGTTATCGATACAGCAGCAGAAGTTATTATCTATTGTTTTCTAGATAATCGAGATAATCTGATATAGGTAGGTAACTAGTATAAAAGTTCATACTTAAAATAACATTTAATAATGTTTCAGCACTTACGCCGTTTAAAGACTTGGATTAGAAATAGGATGGGAAACGAAAGACTGAGTAGCTTGGGGTTGATTAATATACACCGCCAAAGGTATGATCATAAACAATTTTTGAATCAACAAATTGATGATTCAATTAATTTGTTTGCTTCAAACAAAAGGAGATTGTCATTATTTTTTGAATAATAATAATATGATGATAATATGATATAAATTAAATTAAATAAAGTGGTTTTTTGTTTAAAATGTATTAAGTATGTTCTTTCTTATAAATATTAGAACTAATAGTGTAATTTTATATAAAGTTAAATTTGTTTTTATTTAAAAAAAATTTTGTTTGCCCCCCCTGAGCTGCATCTCTGCGGGCGTGCCTGCCCAGACCCATTATTACCAATTGATACACACCACCCGGCACTTAATATATCATTAAACTGCGATCATTATGATACCTTAACAACCGTCCACGATTTAATTTATGATTTTAATCATTGCGATTACGTCAAAATCGTCAAATTTATTGGTGACTCACTTTCTGTTACTAACTTAAAATCCTACAATATTAATGAAACACTTGACCGACTTTATTATATCTTATACGAAGTAATTAATAATTTTGTCCCCATGAAACGTATATATAATAATTCATACCCAACCTGGTACTCTAATTCGCTAAAATCATTATTAAAAGATAAAAAAATTG
>NC_042494.1:85345418-85346564 GCF_005508785.2 Acyrthosiphon pisum
GAACATTCTATTCTAACGATAAACTAATCAATATTTGCATATAGACGATGATATTTTAGGTGTGACTAAATGTGATAAGGGTGGCCAATATATAACTAATGATGTTAAATATATTCCTATAAATAGAATAAAATTTAAATACATTGAAGTATTTATCACAGATCAAGATGGTATTAAAATAATATGTGATAATTTTGTTGCATATTTAATTCTAAAAACATAGATTGATATCTATTTTTGACGCGTGTCCCATTCGGACACACGTCAGATTCTTTGTAAAATCTTATAAATTCTATGAAATGTTTATAATAATCCGACCGTGTCAGAATTATTAACAAAGCCCATAATTTCTAATAAATTCTCAATTATTCTTTAATAAAATCGTAACCGGAAAAACAGATCACGTTATATCTATTTTTTACATTCACCCAATACGGGTGAGTGTTAGATTCTTTGTAAAAACTCATAAATTCTAATAAATTCTATATTTAACGCGTGCGTAAATATCGCATACGTCTTTTAATTTTAACTTTAAATAATTTTAGATAATTTTAGATAGGTTTAAATAACCTAACGCGGTCGAATAATCCGACCACGTTAACTTTAAATAATTTTAGATAATTTTCATTTAATATTATAAGTGACTGATTTCAAAACCAATAGTACTAATTATTTTATTATTATAATATTTAAACAGTTAAAAACAGCAATTTTAAAAAAATGGAATATATACC
The DNA here is from genome assembly GCF_005508785.2 of Acyrthosiphon pisum. Lineage (NCBI taxonomy): Eukaryota > Metazoa > Arthropoda > Insecta > Hemiptera > Aphididae > Acyrthosiphon > Acyrthosiphon pisum. The sequence goes on from NC_042494.1 coordinate 85,346,153, forward strand.
GCCCTCTAGAGAATGGATAACATGAATAAAGAGAATAATTAATATAAAATTATAATATAATATTATAAAATAATATGTGTTCTTAAATATAATTTTTTCCTTTCAATTACCATCAAATACCCGTGGCCTAGTGGTCTAATGCGGCAGCATGTGTCTTGCCGGTAGCGGGTTCGAATCTCTCCGAAATCTTTTGTGTTTTCAACTGTTTCAATAGTAATAAACGGTGCCGTGCGCTCATGGTATGAGCGAGGTCAAATAAAATGTGTTTAATAATAATAATGATAATATGATAATGTTAAATATAGATAACATGATAACACTAAATAATGATAATAACTTGATAACGTTAAATAATGATAATAGTATGATAAAGTTACATAATGATAATAATATAATAACCACGGACTACTAC
>NC_042494.1:85347749-85348177 GCF_005508785.2 Acyrthosiphon pisum
TCGTCCCAAGCTTCTATATTTTTCATGTAAAAAAAATTGCTAAGATTAGTTACCTAAACACCCACCATTCTTAATTCTTCCATCACTAATCTAAATATTAATTTATTCACGATTAAATAGTGATACATGTGATATAATCTGAAATTACATTCTTTCTAGTCACTAATATATTTAAGCAAATAAACAAAATATATATTTACTTTTAGTTTTGGTGCAATATAACTTTTCTGACAATATCTGGTAATATGCTTTTGAGCGTCTTCAAAATAGTATATCTGTGATGGATAAAATGTATACATTTTATCATTATTACACACGAAACCTAGATCTTTGAGAACCGCATTAATTTTTGCTGAGGGTTTGTCGTATTGTTGTCTGTAACAAAAAAATTTAAAACATACATCAATAGGATACTCTACAGGTACTTG
>NC_042494.1:85348277-85351102 GCF_005508785.2 Acyrthosiphon pisum
CCCACTCAACAAAATTTACAAATATCAAAAAAAAATAAATTATTTGCATTTATTAAAGCAATGGTGTGTAGTAAATTTGTAAATAACATTGTGTCAAAAAGTATATAATACTATTATCGTAAATAAATTATTAATATGCAAAAGTACAAATGTATTATTCTTTAATTACATAAGCATAATATGACATACGTAAATTAAAAATGAATTATTGTAAAAATGTATTATTTAAGGAATTTGTCTCATACAAAGAATGATGTTAGTAAATTCATGGAGTAAAATATTAAAATTAGTAATAATTGTATACAAATATTCAGACCTTAGCTATTGAAATTGAGAAAGGTGTGCATTATTAACTATAAATTAATTTACATATTATTCTTGTGATTTTGACAAATATTGTAAAAATTTTAACTTTAAAAGCTAAAACACTAGGTAATAAAAACAAAACTATGACCATATTTATTTGTTAAAAATTGAGACACCTTTTTTCTCACTAACAAATGCTTTATCATACATAAATCTAAAAAAACTAAAAAAGTTGAACATAATATCAAATGTCTATAAATATTACAAAAAGAGCCAAAATATTAGCCTAAATTATTTCATGTGTCAAGGAAATTCTACTAAACAAATTTGCTGAATAATTGAAGTCCCTTTTTTGAATTTCAACAAAATAATAACTGTTATTTTTCGTTTGTAAAATTTAAAATTTAAACAGCTAGGTATAGCCGCGTATTGGTATTTACTTTTGACCTACCAAAGTAGCCTATTAAGATTTAATGTGCCACCAGAAACCACCCTCAAAGTTGAAAATTGAAGCATTTTTACTGCTGCTTAAGGTGACGTCAGAGACACAAAAAATACACATCATTGTAAATCTAATACATTCAAACCTTCGCTCAGAATCAAAAAGTTCTTTAAAATCGATACCCAAATATAATAATTAATAAATACAAAACTAATTATACTAACAATTTTTATTTTATTTTTTGATTATTAAATACATACATAGATTTTGATTCCTTACTTCAGGCTTTCGTGCGTATAATAGTTATATTTATGTACTATATTGTGCAGTGTATAGGTAATTGGACTTTATAAGCTTTTCCATTATATATAATATTAAATATTTTCGATTCCTCAGGATGTTCGTTTGGCTTTAATATAATGTTATATATACGTTCTATTATTATCTACCGATTTCCAACCCATTACTCTTCAATGATATTCTCTATTCATTTCTAATTTAATCCCAGTAAATGTATCTATCAATCATCTTCTCGCATTCCCCCGCTGCTATACTCGTTATATATCCCAAAGAAAACATGTTTCTGTTAATATTTAAGTGCCCATAAATTTCTCAGTATATTCGCAAACCATTAGCCATTTATCATGTAAAATCCCATACGTAATCTATAGAGGTATCAGTAGGTACTACTGAAATTAAATAAATTATTATTATTATTATATGCAGCCGTTTTGTATGAAACGAGTAGACGAATATCCATGGGTAGGTAACGCGTAAATATAAAATTTTTAATTAAAATATAATATTATCTATGTAATTTAAAGTTTTATTTAATTTGATCAAATTTGAAAATAATAAAAAAACTTGAAACCGATCATAGACTTTTGGATTTGGTCTATGCATTTTTATTATTTTACTAGAATAATTATACGTCGTACACTCTTTCCACGTACTTAGGTATTTAAATGGTAGGTATATTATATACAATATATAGTACACGTTACAATGAAGTATATTACGTTCGATTTAGCGTGACTGGACTTTTAACTATACAGGTAAATTCAGAAATTGTGGTCGGTTTTTATGACCACTCTACTACATATACAATATATATGTGATTATATTATAGGAACATATTATGATATTATATTATGTAGGCTTTTGAAGTTGTTTCAATTATAAATTATATTTAATGTTTATTTGAATATTACCACAATTTTAAAATCTATCGATACATTTCTTTGTTAATTTCAGTGCAATTCAAAACAAATACTATGCATAGTATATGTATCTATTCAAAAAATACGACGATTATATTTATAATATACATATAATTCTAACTTTTGCTATATATGCGTCCATCATTCCACTAAATTGAATTATTGTTTGTTTTTTTTGGTATTATAATCTACAATTGTAAGTACTTCAAGTTCTTAGTACTGTCGCATCTCAGGCTCTGGTGAGTGCTAAATAATATAACTTTCAGTATAATCGTAATTTACCGAAGGTGTATTATAATATCAAAGGCATAATCTGAAAGGGCGTTCGATGAGGTAACTTTGTGAGTGGTTTTTGATATCAAATCTTGATCTGGATGGTACTTGATGGGTCAAAAAAGGAAATGTCCAGTACTTTACATAAACACAGCGAAAAACTAACATAACAATAGCGTGAAAACAGGAATATTAATTTCATGGAATATATGATATAAATATATCACTAGATCTTAATCAAAAAAAGATTGGCCTCCCCTGCTATGCAATATGTAAATAAACTATATAGTCCGGCACTACGCGCAACACAACACACGTCAGAAGAATTTTTAGTACAGGACTAAAATGATCGGCGTCTGGCTTTGACCGTGTTACCACCGAATCCATTATTGAAGCATCCGTATCCTGTGAGACCACGCTAACAACCGGCACAATAAATTGAGTTCGGTCAGGATTCTCTACTGTTTTTGAACTGTCATGGCGGAGGGCGCTTGGATTTTCGTTTCGGGTGTCATCACCTTAATATTTGGCATGGAAAAGTAGAGTTTCGTCAGTCGACTTGTACAGTTATAGCTCGAACGTCT
>NC_042494.1:85351202-85353686 GCF_005508785.2 Acyrthosiphon pisum
CGTGGCCTCATCCAAATGTATGTGATTTAAATTAATTTTAGACATGATACCACAGTTATATAATATTAAATGATAATTGGTTCGTTGTATGGACAATACCTAATTCGTTTTAACAACCTTTAATTCTGATAATTGTGAGACAAAAGACGGATGAATAATGAGTAATGACCATTCCCATAGAAACTACATTTTTATATGGTTATACTACCTATGTCTGGAATACATTTTAATATAAATTTTACAATTAAATAAAACTGTGCCAAATAATTAAGCTCGGACAAATACAGGCAATTTACCAAGCATGCTCACCCCCATTTTTCCTTTAATAATGAATTTATTCAAATTATGATTTTAACTTTTTAGTATGATAAAGACCATATTTACAATTATTTAGATTTTTATACCATTTAAGGAGTATCCACGGATACAAGCTGTTTATTTTTCAAATGAGACCGACTTTTTTTTTCAGTATATAATATTGTTAGGCACATGATTTTTTAAAAAGTTTTTACGTGTTTAAGTAAAAAATGGATGCGATCATGCTAGGTGGAACACCGTGTATATGACGTAGCCACTTCGTGAAATCGATCTTTTCAGTCCTATTACAATTTCGAATATTTGCACATAAGAATATAAGATATTAACAAATTAGTAAACAAGATGAAAAAAAAAAAAAAATATTATAACAGAAATTATACATAAAACTAATAGTACTATTTAAATGAATATAATAAGAAAACTATAAAGTGCGATAGGGTATATAATAAAGATAATGGACAATAAGTTATATAAAATCAAAGGGTTAAGTGTTACCAGCTACCGGTTCCATGACAATTTAGCGCAGTCATTTTAGCTCACGACAATTCAGCGATGATATTTACGCGCAACACATTCCGCGCATCATGTTTAATAAAATATACTAAGTTAAATGTTAGTAAATATAATAAATTCCCAAATTAAAATCATTATTGCTAAATACATATTTATTAATCTTAATAGTTAATTAATTGTACATAATAAATATAAAAAATTCGCAAAGTAAAATCATTGAAGTAAAATTAAAATTGTGAGCTATTCTTTGTATATTTTAATAATTAGTTTTGAGTAAATATTTTTTATCACAAGTATTGCACATCGTAGAAAGTTATATAATCAAATTGAGAAAAATATTATTGCTAAACATACGTTAAAAATAAATCACTTGTTTAAATTAAAATTGTGAGCTATTCCTTGTAAGTAATCATTGAGTTGTCGGTTTTCGAAATCTTCGCATAGATGTAAAATTGTTTTTGCTGTATCTTTGTACTTTGATTTTTTTGGTGGTACATCTCCAGCAATAAGCTGTTCGGTTGTCATCTTATTAATACTCTCTTCTTTTTTTAAAAAATTAATAAATTTCCATATAGTAGGATGTGAAGACGTTAAAAGAGCAGAAAACCCATTATGCCAACCTTCAATATTATTATTGGTTCTTGGAAGATCGTTTTTCAAACGATTAAAGCAATTCCAAAGATCAATTGCAAATAATGGAGATCTTCGTTTTCCTCTCCTGTCTAAACTTCCAATCCAAGTACATTCAAAGTAAGATATTAGAGGCGACAACAGCTCGTTCATTTTTTCTATAAAATTCATTTTCTAAAAGACCTTCTTAGTATTCTATTACCTTTTCTATTGGAACGAAAGCGAGAGCAGCCAATTTCTTCAACTCCAGAGCAAATACAGGGTCGTAACAATATTGAGTTTGTAAACCATATTCTTGAATATGCCTCCATAAGGCTTGACTTAAATGGAAAAAACAGCCTTGAATTTTTGTTTGAGGAAATTCGGTTTTAATAGAATTCATCACTGCTTTTTCGAAGTCAATCAAAATTGAAGATGGATTTAAATCTGGTTTTATTAATTTTAAATTACGGAACATTGTAGTATAAGTGTTTTCTTTTTTGTCCGGTAACAAAATATATACCAACGGTATGACATTAGAAAACTGAATTGTATGTATCGTATATAATTGGTAAAATAAATTGGGACATGATGAAAATATACCGTCAGCAAACCAGTGTTTCGAATATGTTAGAAGTTCTAAATTTTTCCATGTCGAAAAAATTAAAATTAGGTCTTCAAAATTTCCGGAATCAGCACTGTCAAAAAAAAGAAACTGCTCTCCACATAATGTTTTTTTAAATGAATCTGGTATTTCGAAACGTAAAGAATTTGGGTTGGCTGGAGCAATTTGTTTAATTTGGCGTACTCGCTGTATTATTCTTTTTAAAGCTCTCGGGTTCGGTAGTTGGGCTGATACTGCAGTAGGTAACTAAATAAAATGTATTATTAATATACAGTTATAAAATATAATTAAAAAAGGTGCTCTGCTGTACTGTAGGTTACAAGTGGGTCACTGTATAATGGATGGTATTAAATTTGAATTCAATGATATAATATCATTGTATAAGAAAAACGATTCTGAGCGGAGATGGTATGTCAGTC
>NC_042494.1:85354973-85357007 GCF_005508785.2 Acyrthosiphon pisum
TCAAAAGAAACACATTTAATAAATAAAAAACAAACTTTCATTTCTAATACGAACGTGGATAACTTTAATGAAGATATTTGCCAAGCTTTTATTTCTGCAAATATTCCTTTATTTAAATTATAAAATCCATCTCTTCGCGCTTTCCATGAAAAATACACTAAACGACACATAACAGATGAGTCGACCTTACGAACGAATTATGTGAACAAATGCTACTCTGAAACTATGAACAACATAAGTTCAATTGGGGATCATGATATCTGTATTTCAATCGACGAAACTACCGATTGTGAGGGACGATATGTAACGAATTTAATTGTCGGTACATTAGAAATAGATCGACCAAGTCAAACATTTTTACTTCATTCCGAGGCTTTGGAAAAAGCAAACCATAGCACAATTGCTCAACTTACATATTTTTAAACAACATTTTAAGTGCATATTTAAGTACATATTTAAAAATAAATACATATTTTATAACATATTACAGCATTATTAGAAGCATATTTTGAGGATTTTTTGTGCATATAAATCCGGTCCCTATTTATTACTAATACGTGTACCTATGCGCGCCGCCGGGGTTACACGCTTTTTGTAGCAATTAGATATATTTTACTATTATTCCTATTAATGCATGCCACTAGCTGTCGTATTTAAATATATTAATTGATTACGTAGTCACAGCTCGTTACACGTATTACAAACCGTGTTAATGTCACGTGTTTTTCTCAATGTATTGCCGTAATCGTTTGATGGTTTTTCGCTCCTTGTGATCGGTGTATTAATTCTTGTCGCCCGTCGCGTAGTGTTAATTTCACGGAGTCCGCGTCATCTTCCGCCGCATTGTTGTTTTTACTATCACATGCTCGGCAAATTTGGCGTACCGTGCGCTTGTGGCGTGTCCATCGTTTTGTTGCGCTCCGTCGTATTACACGCGCTACCTTTCGCCGCATTGTGTTTATTATTGTTATATGATCGGCGAATTGGCGTACGCGTCATTGGGCACCCGTTGTGGCTCTTCTGGGTTTTCCGGTAATGTCATCGAAGTCACCCACCGTATAACGTGTGGGTAGAATTCGTGTTGGCTTACACGTCGCACGGGACAACTACACCGCCATCAGGATTGGACCAAGACGTACCAGGTCAGACGTATCACACCCGTTTTATTATTTGTATATTAATTTATCGATTGCTTTTGTCAGCATCGTATATAATATATATTATAATTTTCTTGTTAATATCACGGTGTGTGATTACTTTTATTATTATTAATATTCACTGTGATAGGACCAACATAGTTATTAAGCTCGCATTGTAGTAATTATTTCATGAATTAATTTAAAAAAAAAAACAATAAATCTTTACAGTCCACTATATCATGTTCTATGAATTTTTTTTAATTATAATAATTAGATAGCATCCAGCCAAAACAAAAGTCGAGTTATCAATTGTGTTCACTTGAACCGAATTTCGCGACACAAAATTTGGTCCTTTTGGCCACGGATCAATTAGTGTTAGTATATTATTTGGTGTTGTAGAATATTATTATTTGTTTATCCTATTAGCATCTTTGTGTTTCTTTGTCTTGTTTAGTGGTTTTGCGTTGTTAGGTGCTTAGGTACTACATCGTTTATACAATGCCGAGAAAAAATCAGCAACAAATTTACAATGAGTAAAAAAAGATCGAATTAACGAGTGCGCGTGCCGCAAGAGACGTCGAGTTACGATCGATTAATAAAATATTAAGCATTTCTAAGGATGCGGTAATCAATTCCGAAAATCGTCCCACATTAGAAGCTCGAGTCATGTCGTTATATCGACTCGTCACTACTTTCAATAATGAACAAAAACATATTCTGTCAACACTTGTTGAGACCGACGAAGTAGACCAATTTATGGAAGTGGATGATAACGTCACCGAAACAATGCAATCAATGTGTGATCAGATAAATGTAATAGTAGCAAAGTTAAAACCAAATGCTTCGATACCCGCTCCACGCAATTATACGAGCAATGATAGGAGTCAGTCTTCTG
>NC_042494.1:85357107-85358371 GCF_005508785.2 Acyrthosiphon pisum
TATCATAATTTATTTATAATATATAAACGCCAAACGGCAATTTTAAATTAACAGATTAAGTTTACAATTAATAGATATAACAATAATATAATAATACAAATACACACAAAATTAGAACATATGGAAAAACACAACATAATATAGACTAAATGGTAATACCTAAATTTAGTAATATAAAACTATGATACAACATATTTATAACAATGATATATTATTTAATTATTTATTAAAATCAAAATTAAGATAGTTCAGATTACGAAGCATTCTGTGCAAGGTGATTATGTCCGTATAATGTATTATGAGTTGGAACTTGGAAGAGTGCGTGATTTCTGGAAAAGAAGGAAGGAATACGAAAACATATTTTAGAGAGGAGATCGGGTGCATCTATGGTGCCACCCAGGAGCGAGGTTATAAAGCGCTCATCGACGATAATGCTTATTTATGAAGTCAAGATATTATTACAGCTATAATATAGGTTAGTGTAAGGGCCAGTATCAAGGTGGATATATATATATATATCCACCTTGGCCAGTATTACAATCATCGGTATGCTTCGATTACGCTTAACCGGCTGATAACAGATTTTATTACCGGCCGAATTCGGCCGGTTAGGAGTTGGTTAAATTTAACGGGAGATGGTAATACTGGCCCTAAGTGTGCAATCTGTTAAGGATAGATTGTGTTCAGATGTTTAACAATAATAATATAATATTAAGAATTATTAGAAACCAGGTTGTATTTTTTTATTTGAATACCTAGTTATAATCGGCACATTTTGGTATTGAAATAAAAATTAAATTGAATACAATTTGTATTATTGCCATAAATTGTAATTAAACAATCAAAAACTTTAATATTAATATTATCACATCCCTTAAAAATTATTAATTTTACATTATTTTCAATACCTAGTCAATATAATATTATAAGGATTTTGAAGTCATACAACTTAATCGCATTAAGTTATTGTAACTGTAGAAACTTTTTTCAACATGTTGGATTCAATTTAAGATTAATGCATAACTTATGATCGTAAGTTTTAGTGAACTTAATCATTGCTGTTCAAGTCTTTTGTAATACTTCTATTGGTTTTATTTATTCATTCTTTAACATTTTGAAAATATTATAATTATTATTAATTTCAAAGCCAATTAATTTTGTAAGCTATTTTTGAACTTTTGTAGGTACCTATATTATATTGAAATTCCATTTTATAATATGATATTTCTTATTTTGGTTGAAATTTCTACTGATTTAATCCTGA
>NC_042494.1:85358471-85401369 GCF_005508785.2 Acyrthosiphon pisum
TAGTGTCTAACAAGTATTGTTATATGTGTTTTAATAGTATGAGCAACGTCAATAGCAGTAATAAAAATTAAAAGCATGATCGCTTCGAACATAATCGGTTAATGTCTCTTAACGAGCTGTGTATTAGCGTATAAAACCGATAACAATTAGTAATTACTAAACACATATTGAATATCGATGAGAAACTACGTCAACGCGATGGAATAGGCATATAATATGCATATATATATAAATATATTAAACATCATATAATAAGTTAATATTTTTGTTATGCCACTTTAACAAAAAATTTCATATTATTTATTTGTTAACACCGTCGGAAGGGACACCAATTTAAATAACATAATATACCATATTATACGAGTTATATTTATACTTTGCGTTATATATTAATATTATAATATAAAAGATTATAAATTAAAATAATAATATGCAATGGAAAATTATTGTCGTTCAAACTATGCCACGAATTATTACACAATATTATACGTACTAAATACATTCATGAACAACAACAGCTGCACGTAATTTATAATCAAAAAATTAGTTATCGGTTCAACAGCATTGAGTACATAATACTATTACATTAATACGGTAAATTTTGGCTATGCAATTTAACGCGTAAATTCCTAACTTGTATATATTGTACATAATATATTTTGCATTTTACATATTACATACATAAAAATAGTTTTTAACGAGAGAATTGGTGGGTCACGCCAAACATGATTATTTTATCATCGAATATTTAAGCGAAAAACAGTAAGCAAATAATTAATATAGTATTTACAGTGAGTTATTTATTCAAATTTTAATATATACACCAACCAGTCGTAGGTATTCAAGTGCAATTGCCACCAACAACTTAATGACAACTAATAAGTGAAACATTTCAATGTTTTCTGCGATTTCATGACAAAAAAAGATTAAAGGGTACGCTAAACTGCTGAAGTGTTGAATAAAAAACATAATTAATCGTTGCATTTGTATAATATAATAATATGATAAATATTTCATATTATATAAAATATAAAGCTGAGGAAAACCGAATAATATATAGGACAAGTGGGTTTTAATTGGCGTAAACAATACGCAATGTAACATAATACCCTTAAAGAGTAGAGTCAAAAGACTGAATAATAATAAAAGGATTTTCGTAGAGTTCTTAAGTAACTTAGGTCATTTTAAGATTGTATTTACACAATAGAAAATATAATTTAAGTATATAACCAAAAAAAAATTTTGATTTTATTTTTAATGTGATTTTTAAAAATATTATTTTACTAAATAGTAAATATTATAATTCAGTAATAATGCACGTTTAAAGAACTTGACAATTTGTGTAACACATTAACTTATAGTGTTTGAAATTATAATTACGAAAATAACTATATGTTACATACGATATTATAGATAAGTATAGTGTTAGCCATGAGGTACTATTCAAATCGTATTCCAATATTTATTTCAGATTTTGAGCTATTGTCAATTTAGTTTGTTGGTATCAATATTATGTTAGTTTAAAAATAAAGTATCTACTATATATTATATTATTATATATAAACAATATAAAATTACTGTGCTGGTAGCAGTAATAAATGCTATAGTAATAAATATAGTACTACGTTATTAAAAAAGTTGGTTCTTAAATTAAATATTCTAAGAATATCGGTACCTATTCAAACAGCGTTTGGTTAAACAATCTGAAATCAAAGGTTAGGTTTTAAATTTAATTGAAAATATTAAAAAAAATGGAAATATTTATGAAGTTTTCTAGACAAAATATCAAATAATTTTAAACTACAGCATAAACAAATGAGGGAGATGTTTTGGGGAAATCGAGGCCTGCAGCTGATTCGATATAGGTACGTATGTATAAGTGAGCAGGTACATTATAGTAGTGGAAAAGTTTAAAGTGTGAACGGGTGTTACATATTGTTATGATAATAGTTTCCTGATTGATATGTCTTAAGAAGTTATTAATTTAAGTTAAAAAATCTTCAAAACAAAATGCCAAACGAAAATAATAAAATCCACATCGTTTACGTTGTACACAGACCGCCAGCGATGATAATAAATTATTGTAATTTATTTCGAGTGATGTATTGTTGTGATTTAAATATACCACATTACCACGTAGGTAGCTGTCGTAACTCTTAACTCACACCACTATACAAGGGCGTTATTTAAATATCTGATAGGGTAGGGCATAATAATAACCGGCCCTATAAGTATAAGCATTTTAAGTACATATAAAAAAAAAGTCATTCTATAGATCCAACTACCATTATATATTTATACATATATTATAATTATATTCACTCAAAGAGCTATAGCTGTGATTCTTCCTATGTTGAACCAGCTCATCTTTGGCGATATACTGTGCGCTTCCCTCTATAGGGACCAATATTTCTATACGGTATTGAGTAACCTGTATATAATTATCTTAAATCGTGATACTAAAAATTAATATATAGTATATATTCTTTATCTCGACTTACTTTGTACAATCGTACTCGTCTTATCTGATAAGTCATTTTCGATTCGTAATTATTTGTATGTTATATCACTGCCCTTAATGGCTCTAAGGCCGGTTAATGTTGAATTGGCAGCCGGCTCATTTGGACCCGGAAGCCAGCCCAATGCTACTTTTAAATCTAGCGTTAGGCAAATGCACACTCTTGCCCCCCCCCCCCTAATTGACACCCCTGTGAGTATAGATATTACTATATTAGGTATATACTAATACAATGTAACATTACACTTACACTACACACAGTTGTATAGTACATTGTACATAGACATAATGTTTTGAAACAAATAGTAATGGTACCAAGAATGCAATTTTATTTGACAATTATTAACTACATGTAATAATAAATTATTATCACTTTAAATTTTAAAATCGCAATGTGTGTGTTTTTTCTGTAAGTGAAATACTAAATAAATAGTAAATAATATTTCGTTTTTTGATTTAAGACTTTCCTCAAGACGGATATTATGTTCTATTATATTCGAGGATTGCAACAATACAAATAATAGTTACAATTATTGTCAAGTGTTAGTATATAATATAGTCTACAGTGTTTATATATTGTTATAATAGTATCACTACATAATAATCAGTATGTATGAAATGCCGAAGTTCGAATACACTAAACTAATATATTATTATAACGTCATAATATTTACTTTAAACAATGATTCCATTCCATTTATTCGCGAATATTACACGTTGCACCTTCTGCACGCATTATATATATAATATTATAATAAAGTACTCACCTATTAAATGTGCCTACTGCGTTAAATAAGTATACCTTAACAATAAACATATAGACATAATATGTTATAATGCACACACCTGTCTAAATAATACGTATGTGTGTATTATCCTTATCAGTTTATCTCGGTATATACATGGGCGACTTGTTACGGTATTTGACAATAATATTATGAGCCTAGCTCACCATAGTCCGGAGGTACCTAATATATAGGAAATCATTATTTACAATGAATTACGTTTATTGTATATTCATGTTGAAGATAAAACGATAAAATATATAAACAACGAATAACGACGGTTTTTGTTAGGTACGTTACTTTGGTAACCATTATTGTTTTCAATTATACATATATTACTGATATAACAAGTAGGTAGCTATACACAAGTCTACACATATACTAATATGGCGTGACAATACGTCAATACTAGTAAAACAAATATTAGGTACTATTCGTATAATCGTATCTATAAGACTTTGATATGTTACCCGAAATCGTATATAAATATAACCAAAACGGTTAGCAAATATGCCAAAAACTATTTAATTACATTCCATGCACGCTTCATACGTGTGAATTATGTTTACCTTCCTACGTAACTGCTAATACTATATACATAATAATATAGTATGTTTTATGCTTTCAATTATCACTGATAATTAATCAAAAACTTGATGATAGATTTTTTTTACCAAACTGTTATTTGAACGCATTATAATATTTGTTCAACAGAGCACACCCCACGCCAACGGAACTAAGAAAGAAGTATATAAGAATGGAATATATAATTATTAATCTTAGACATCTTATCTCCCCAAGATTACCAAGCGAATTAAGGATATAGGTACCTGTAAAATTACCGTAATTACATACTTTACAGTTAATTACGTTTTAAATTAATTTTCAAACGCTAGTTAACATCCTTGGTATTACGATGATGACGGAAGTATAAGTTACGAATAAGTATGAAATTTAAACAATTTATACTTAAATTGCATAATCTTCTTCGTAAATTAAAATTGAAAAAAAATCCAATATTGTTTTAATGAAATTTGGTGTACTAAATGGAGACTATTACGCAATGCTTGTGTGTATTATATATTTTATACATAAGACTTATATAAAATCTGGCAGCTGCAAACTAATAAGTAATAACGATCAATCCGTATACGATATAGACACGGCCGATGTGATACAATTGTAAGGAGCCAAATTTGTGTCGGTAATTATAATGTTGGGCAAGTTATTATTACATAAGCATACATCCCTGCAGGAGATCAAGCACATCCTTGATTTTGAAACGTTTGGCGTTGTTCAACTTTAACACGAAGAAGTTCTACTCGTTGGCATGTTGACTTATTTTTACGAAAACTTCGTAGTGTTTTCCTTTTAGTATATCTACGGCATTATAAATTTGAAACATTTTTAATGTAAACTTCAATGTATTATGCGAGCAACGTACATCACCATGTGGTATAAACCTATACCACTGCAGGTTATATTAAAGTTGTAACAAGTTTATTCAAGACAAAAGCCTTCATAGTAGTTTTTGTAGAAATATTAATTTTATTACGTTTAAAATTATATAACAATCTGTATAAAACTATAAAACTATAAAATATAAATAGGCAATGTTAGCTCCAGTATTAAATTAATAGACTTAAAATTATCATAACAGATTTAGTAATTATCAAATACATACCTACTGTAGTGATCGTAAAAATAATTTTAAATGTGTTATTTGAAATATAAACTTTGTGATCTATAAAGACTTACTATATGTATATTCACTGATTTAAGATTAAACGAGTATGAGTTAATGTAGAAAGGATTACATTTATACGATATTAATAGAAAGACCAAGGAAGTTGCTCTGCTTAGGCTTTATTGTAAAGATTTTTTCCAACTGCACAAATAAAATATATATTACAGTAATAAGTGAGGGACTCCACACTTAATACACTATTTAAATTATATAAAAAACTTTACGTGAAAAATTGTCAAACTAATTTTATTATGAATTATTGAGTAAATACAATTGGTTATTAAACATAATAATAATAATATTTTTAAACATTTATGGATGAAAATTATTTTTTTAAATTGTTTGTTTTTGGAATGCTTTTTCGCTTTATTATTTTCAATATCTTGTAAATCCCTTTTTAGACCTTGAGTTTGAGATGCTTCTGCGAACACTACTTTGAACCAACTTTGTTCGCGTGCTTTAGGAGTATCTTTTACTCGGCGACATGTTTCATTAGTCCACGATAAAACCGCATCTCTTGGGTCCCATAAGGATAAATGTGGCATGTTGAAATGAACAAATAAATATTCATTCTCCGTCTCAACGAGCAAATTTTGCCTATATCAGCAGATTTTAAAATGTTACTTGTGCTGATGAGACGCTCTACATCTGCACTATGTGGTTTAGCAGCGAGAACTCGAGAAAAAATAGTTAGTAAGGTGTTAAATGATCCAGATTTAGAAAGATGTTCAACAAAAGAGGCCATAGACATTTTACGTAGGTTGTCAATGTTGCTAACTTCTTGAATTTCTTCATATTCGAATACAAAATTTGATAAGTCTAAATCCGTTCCAATCAACTTGTGTACTTTTTTTAATTGGTCTTGTGTCAATGTGCCTAAACTAATAAATGGCTTAAGAGCCTCTGCTGTATGTACAAAGCTGGTTTCAAGTGTCCCTCGTCATTGAGTAGGCATTATATTCGCACTATAATGGATGTGATCAATTTGAATTCAACGATAAATCATTGTAAACAAAATACGATTCTGAGCGAAGATGTCTGTCAGCCTATACTTCTACAATGATATTTTATTATATATCTATAATCTATATATTGTTATTAATTTATTTATTTTTCTACTATAGGAACGGTTGCTGGTTGAACAAATATTTTACAAATTTAATCTGATAGAAAATACGATATATTTGGTTCTTTAGGGGCCAGGGGGTCAATATACTGAAAAACTCACACTACTTTTTAAAATAACTTGTTTTTGAGTTTTGACAAAATAGATTTTATATTTATTTTTTGTTATTTAAAAAAGTTTAGCGTGAAGCAACATACATTTTTTAAGTGTGATTAAAGCTTAAATTTTTACGACATTGGTATGAAAATGGTCGATTATAATATTATCATACAATACGTTCACACGTAAAATAACGATTTCTATTCTTAGGTTTTTTTAGAACGCATAGTTTTCAAATAATACTAATCGTAGAAACTTGTAATATATCCATTTGAACTTCAATTGTAATTTTCTAAACAAAATTAATTTTAAAAGTATTTAGACTAAATTAAAGCTATTTATAGTTGTTTTAAATTTTCAATTAAATAGTTAGAGTTTTTTTTTTTTTAAATATTGAAAAAATGTCTATGTTGGTCAAAATCTTGAAAATTTAAAACAAGATTCCTCATAAATCCATAATAGTGGTGTTACTATAATTAAAAAAATAAGTTGAGCGTAAATCTACATTCATTTTACTTAGTTGTAATTTCTAATTCTAAAATTATCAAAAATAAATAGGTACAATTTTTTTAATATAGATATGTCTTTGGGCAATTGGACTGGTGATATTTTTTTTTCTAACTGATTTTCGCGTGGCTGATGTTCTTAACGCTTTGTTTATTGCCATAGAAACGCAAATCAACAATAAAAACAAAACATAAAAAAATTAAATTAAATTTCTAACAAAATGTATATGGTTGGTAAATGTACTAAATCTTACTATATATTTTTCCACTGCACTATACCCAAAAACATATCTACGATTCCTCAATTTTCCTTGCAGAGGAAAAATATCTAGTAGCATGTTACTATTATAATATATATATGAACGACATTTTTTTTCTTTTATAAACGTTTGAGCTCCATAAAGTTTACATATTGACAACATTTGACAAAATCACGAAAATGTTAAAATTATTTTGTAGTTAAAATCTTAGAAATATAATATTATGATTTCCTTTCTTCAGAATCGTACTTTTCATATTCAATGATTTATCACAGACGAGCAGTCTTGTAAAGAATACTTTTATTTTGTATTCGGAATACATATTCGAATAAATGAGAATTAAGGTATTCAGAATACGTATTCGAATAGTTCTTAAAAAATATATTCAGAATACATATTCAAATACTTTAAAAAGTATTCGAATACTCAATACTATCAGAATACTTTTTTTTACAACTATAGTTTTTGTCAGTTTTTGAATAATTAGTAATTAACATTTATTAATTAATAATTAAACAAACAACGTAATCATAAGTTATGTATACATTTTGACCACATATGATACGGCCGATACGGGCCATACGGGATACAACATTGGTGTTTATAATATTATAAAAATAATCATATCATGGGCCAATATCGAATTTCGTTTAAAGAATAAAAATTAATGTTCATGATTTATTATATGTCTTGTCACAAATTTAAAACTATTTTTCTGCATAGGAAAAAAGTATTTTTTTAATGAATAAAAAATACAAAAAAAGTATTCAAATACTTTTATTCGAATACATTTATTCGAATACTTTACAAGACTGCTGACGAGGTACACTCGAAATCTATGCTATACAGTATTGTTGATTCACTTAGTTTTATTTTGTATATTATGTTTTACTTACACAATATAGGTAGGTATTTATAAAACATTTAATATAATATAATGTAGAACTGAGTTACTTCAATTAAATACAATAGACAACTCGATAGGAATGATGATAGCGTGGAGGAGAGATTGATACTTGGTGTTCTTCTCATGGAAAAGTCTAGTGTGAAAAATATTGAAGCACAAAGTGTTTAAACTGAAGTTTAAGTTCTTGAAGTATGAAAGAAGGAAATTATTATAAAAGGAGTGAGGAGGGATAATACTTACTAGTTACTATAGACCGGACAATATTAGGAGAGAGGATTATACTCTTGTTGAATTTTTCATCAATTAATACCTATCGTTCAACCAAAAGAAAGCAAATACAATAAAGTCAAATGTCAATAGTAAAGTTCATGCTTATAAGCGAACATTTGAGATTTCCCTAAAAAAGTTGCCCATTATTTTTCAATTCGAACAACATTTTATATAATAGCGAGTAAAGTGACAGGAGAATTATAGAAAAATTATTTTTCGATATTATCATAATATTATTTTGTTTAATTATTTTAATTTCACAAATCACTGTTGATAAAGTAATAGTGATATAGGTACTAGATAAGTAATGTTGTAATAACCTATTATATGAATACTATTTTTTATCGTTTGGAACCGACGACGATAGGGGAACCGTTTTCACAGTACTTAAATATGAATAGGTACAAGCTTTTTACAAGTAATGTTAATGCAATACCTATTAAGTGTGTTTATGTTTGTATGAACATTTTGATTTTACTATTTTCGATGTTCATTTTATCACTAATAATTTGATAGTTTACTATCCAATAATTTAATAATTAAATAATGATAACTTATTTACATAAATAACAATTTAATAATAATAAATAATCCATATTGGATATTTTAAATAATAGTAAATATAAATTAATAAAAATAACTTTGATTAGGTAGCAAAATTAAAAAATATCGAGGAATATATAAATATAGGATCCAACTTATGTTGGTTATTTAATAAAATAGATGAAAATGAAGAAAAAAAACTTAATATTTTAATATTGGATCAACTGGTGGAATATATATTTTTGTTTTGATACATTCAAATCCGAATTTATAGAGACCATAATACTCAACGATTCGATTACGCTTCGTTCCACAGTTGAGACTGTTGAGAGTGGTTACAAGAGTATATGCTACTCTCACAAAATATGTCTATTCCAGCCATTTTGAAGAAATGCACGTATATACACATTGTATTTTATTAAGACGGCTTAAAAAGAGGGTTAAGTGGAGAAAAAAAGGTTTTAAACTGACGAGATATCATGAAAAAAACCGTGTAACCCACTCTGCTGTTGCTGTATTGTAGGTGTCGAGTGTACGTCATTGAGTAGGTCACTGTTATAGATATGTTCAATATAAATTCAATGATAAACCGTTGTATACGATTAAAAAAGTACGTAATTAAAAACGATGCTGAAAAAAGAATTGACTGTCAGCCAATATTTCTAAAGATATTTTTTTATTCCATAATTTGCTATTATAGTGATAAATTGTAGGTGATTGTACCAACATTTTAATAATATATTTGTGTAAGTTTGATAATATTATACGTAATGGCCATAGTTTCAAGTTCCTATGAATAATATTTTTTGAATTAGGTACACCAAAATTTCTAAAAATTATTATTTTTTTTATCCAATTTTAATTCCAGTAAGAACGCTTATGACTCATGAGGAATCTTGTATTTCATTTTCAAGCTTTTCGACCGAGCTTTAATATTTTCATCAACGCATTTACAAAATAAAAAAGTAAAAAAACATGTATTTTTAAAAGAGTGAAAAGGATTGAAAACACTTTGAAAACTATACTTTGTGCAGAAAATGCTAATATAATAATTAATATGCTAGTACAAATATTTGATTAAAATGTCAAGTGTCAACATGGTTATTCGTTTTTGATTTTAAACAAATTAACTAAATTGAGTAAAGATTCCCGTTATTTCGTAATTTTTTTTTAACGTTTCTCTGCAATTATGAAGAAATTTACGGGAAATTCGCACGTATAGGTATACGAACTGAAACTAACAATATCATATTATTATTATTATTATTATTGTTGTTGTTATTAAAGTATGGCTGTTTTTATGTAATATTTAAAATGTCACTAAAATATTATAATCAATTCCATCCGTCGCCCAATCGATATTTATTAATAATACACTTATATTAATGCAATATCGTATAACGCGTCGTATATGGTTTAATTTATTACACTGCGGCACGGTTCGCCGATTTTTCACGAGGGACTTGACCGCCGAAAGTAGCGCGCCCGAGTCTGATAAACTTTCGGGACATCGTCGTCTCTCTCTTTGTATGTATACGCGCACACCGCACGCACGTCGTATACACTAACTCAATGCACACACACACACACACACACACACACACACACACACACACACACACACACACACACACACACACACACACATATATGTATACAACACAACCAACGGACCAAATATTATAATATAATATATAAATTCCAAAACTTGAGCGGCGCGCGCGTTGTTTCGACTCCTCCTGCTGTTTATATATATATATATTATATTCCACGCACGAGGCTCTAATTTATTAGGCTTCTGTCACGTTGCTGCGCACACACACACACACGCAAATCGAGTGATTTCGAGTATACACGTCCGTGAAACTTACGCATATGTTTCTTCCATATTATTATTTTCTATATATATGGTGGTAGGTATATGTACACGGAGTGCTAGTGGCACAACCGGAGTTTTGGAGTTGTTGTAACCCTCTCACTCCGTCCTAAAGAAATATTTTATTTGTTGATTCTTTTGCCGGCGAATTTTTATATATACACATATAATATATAGGTATACACGGGTATTATTATTATTACTATTATATGGCTGACAACTCAGTTTTATTATATAGCACTATATATAATATAATATAATGTAATATAATATAATATAACTATAACACTATACACGATATACGTGTATAACATGATAACGAAAACGCGCGTATATATAATAATATATTATTGTACTATTCTATTTTATTCGCCCTGCTGTTTCACTCGAGTTTCCATAAATAATGATAGATAAGTACAAATAATACCTAGCTATTTGGTAATTCTTACTAGTTTTAGGTTTATTAATTATACAGAATTACCTATACTCTACAGATCAGAAACTTGAGTTTTTTTCATTTACTGGTTGCGTATAACAACTTCAAAATATAGATCTAATATTTTATTCGAAAGTAGGTACAAAAATTATCTGAGAAGCTTTACATTTAAATTAAATTTTACATATACAACTTATATGCAACGTTATACATGCGCACACGTGTGTATAAGCTGTTTTATATTTATTGATTATATATCTTGGTCCACCGCAAGAGTTTAGCTATTTATCAAAACTTTAAGGCGCTTATGAGCGAGTTTTTCTCGTACGGCGCTCTGCACTCGCTGAGCCCAAATAATAAGGTTGGTAATAACACTCTATATAAAAAATTAAGACATACAACTTTGTTTGTTTATTATTTCTGAAAAAACGTAGTTTCTTGCATTAGAAATTACTACTCGTGAGGGCTCTATAGGTGTAGATTATATCCGTTTTAATGTTTTAAACGTAGTTTTTCTAACAAATTTTTTTAAAGAAAATATAATAATATATATATCCTATAGGTACAGCCGTACAGGTTATAGGATGGTTATTTAAACAGCAAACACTTTATAGTCTTTGTTATCTCGAAAAAATAACCTTTATGAATATATATTTTTTATATAATTTGAAGTCTTTGGAATAAAATATTAGGCACATAATAAACAATTATATTTTTATACATAGATGTTTACTCCTTTGAATAAAAACATGCTTTTTAATTTCATATTCTGGAGAAAAACATTTTGAGCCGCATTAAAATCGAATTTTGAACTAGTACCTTGGTACCTATCTAATTAATAAGATAATTTACAAAAAAAAAAAATACTATCAACAATGTTCATATTTAGTTTTTAAAGTTAAATAATACGAAATACTACAGGAATTTCATTTGTATATTTTATTCGTGAGATAAATTATGTTAGGTTAGGTTTTGGGCTACCCTACAAAAATCATTGTACTGTACAATAATATTGTATTACAATTGTTTATTTTCTCATTTTCTCATTAGAATTATTTTTTCTTATTTTTAGAAATATGATAGAAAATATTTTTGCATAATTTTAAATTTTTTAAAGTTATAAAAATTAGTATATATATTCATAAATAGTAAGAAGGTAGTGTTGAAAATATAATGTTACGACCT
This sequence comes from Acyrthosiphon pisum, assembly GCF_005508785.2. Taxonomy (NCBI): domain Eukaryota; kingdom Metazoa; phylum Arthropoda; class Insecta; order Hemiptera; family Aphididae; genus Acyrthosiphon; species Acyrthosiphon pisum. The sequence continues at coordinate 85,370,730 of NC_042494.1, forward strand.
CCATTAGAGTTTTATTTTTATATGAAAATATTATATATACTTATTATTTTCTTTATTTTACGCACTATTTTATAAAAGCCAAAACTACAGGCCGACATCATGGTTGATTAATAAATACATTACAGGAGAATAAAAAAAAAATACTGAATGTTTTAACGGAAACTAGAGTATGGCTGAGTTCTAAAAGGCCTAGAAGCCAGAAGGGCATTTTCTCAATTAGTCTCACGAAACAAAGTGTGTTATTTAGAGATTCAGTTTAATCGAATTTTGTATACTTCGTTGCTTTTGATTCCATTTTACAATTAAGTGCGTATAAGAAAGACAAATATTATAGGAAAACAATAATTTTAAAATTGTATAAGTAGTAATTATAGAAGTTGGTATTTCATATCTTTTACAAAATGCTATTTTATAAATGTTACAATTTTCATTAAATTTCGTTATTTATACATATTTATATGCAAAAATAATTTATAATTATACCCCTTCGGGATAATAGACCCTGAGCTTTTGCAAACGAATGCATACATTTAGCCAATATCATAGACAATATTATAATCATTTAGACAATTATATATTATATATTTTAGATTCTGAGCGGATCGAAAGAATGTATTGATTTTACAATGATGAATGTTTTTTTCTGTCTGTCATCAACATTTTGGGTGATAAATATATATTACGATTTTTGAGATCCAGCATCTTTTCTGATAGAAAAGTGAATCTAGTTAGTACTTTTGCGAGATCAAAATTAAAAAACTTAAATAATTTAAGAAAGTGCAAAAAAAAATTTACAAAAATTGGAAAAAAAGTAGTAATTTTTACGCAAAACCAATTTTTGAAAAAAACAATTTTATTTTTTTGATGTACCTAACTCAAAAATTAATATTCGTAGATTTTTAAAGTTTTCACCAAATATTTTTATTAGTGTTTTTAATGAATGGTGACATTTTTGAAATAATTTGACTCTTTTTGACTCTAGTATAAGAAATTTTAAAAAATGTATTTATTTTTCAGTTAGAAATTCATAAAAGTTTTTCTTTTTATAGCAAAAATTAAAATTTTAATAGGGGAATTCACATAAGTTTTTCTACCTATAACAAAAAGAAAAAAGTTCGCAGAAAAGTTATGCTAGTTATAGCCATGATATATTGTCTCTGCACATTTTTTTAAACTATTAAATTTGATTATTTATATAATTGTAGACAGGTAACGTCTCCGGTCAGAATCGTTTTTTCGTACACAATTATTTATCATTGAATTCAAATATAACACAGCCATTATAACGACTTTTAAATTGACTAAAACCGGCAATTGTTGATTTCAGAATATTTATATTTTTAATAATTTGTAATCAACGCACAAAAAGTTCAATAATAATAAAAAAAATCTAGTCGGAAACAGTTTTTATAATGACGTGAAATTTAACCTTCATTAAAATACATAAAATCATAATGTTTGATAGCAATAACTCGCAATAATAGATACCTTCTATATTATAAGAACCTATCTATCAATTATTAGACAATCTATATTATTCAAAGTAAAATATTGACGTTTTTATTTTTTTTAAATTAATTTATACGACGGGTCTGACACGTCAAGTATTGGCAGTATAAGTGCTGGGGTTTCACAGGGCGGCATTTTATCCCCCATTCTCTACAATATATTCGCCGCATTTCAACCAATCACACCAAATACATCAGTAGCAGATTATGCCGATGACAAGGTAATTATATCTATGAATGACAATCCATTCTTAGCCTCCGCAAACCTTCAAAATCACCTAGACCTTATGGAGAATTGGTATACCAAATGGAGATTTAAATTAAACCATAGCAAGTCTATACACACCACATTCACGCTTAGACAAGCTCTTACCCCAGAGGTAACTCTGTACGTTGCTCCAATCCCATCCTCTCCTTCAGTTAAATACCTTGGTCTTACATTAGATAAAAGACTAACTTGGGCCCATTATATTATAGCAAAAAGACTTCCACTGAACAACCGCTTTCGTATCCTCAAACCTCTAGTCTCTAATAAACACACCTCCCTTCATGTCAAGCTCCTCATCTACAAAACACTACTGAAACCAATCTGGACGTATGGGATACAGCTATGGGGAAGTGCAAAAAAGACCAATTTAAATAAAATTCAATGTTTTCAAAACATTGCGCTAAGAAAATTAACAAATGCTCCCTTGTACCTACATATCTAACCATACTCTCCATACAGACCTAAAATTAAAAACTATCCACGAGGAAGCCAAACACTTTTACAAAAGATTTCACAACCGTCTTTCCTCCCACTCAAATCCTTTAATTAAAAACCTTTCCTCCCTCTCAATCCCCGGCAGTCCTCCTAGACGATTAAAACGTAAATGGTGTAGAGACCTGCTACAAATTTTAATATAGGAATAAAAAAAAAATATTAACTAATTAAATATATATATAATTCATTTACTTTTTCATATATAACTAGTAACATTAAAGTGTCATCATTGGGTGGCTTCTTTACTCACTTTTTGTATTTTGTATACTCATGTTATCTGTACCCTTATCATATATGCTTATTATGTCATCTGATATAGATTGTATATTTCGACTTAAAATATAAAAGAATAAAAAATAAATTTATAATTGTATATACTTGGTACGAATTTAGTTTTATTTGTAATTGTATAATTATATATGGCTAGCATACAATATTCATCTGAAAAATCGAACAGGTCAAAGATATAGCAGGTAACAAGGATAATAGATCCAGGATATAGCCTATTTCTTAACCACGGATATATAAATATGATAAAGGTACATAATTTATGCATACATATTGTGTAAAATATACAATGAGGCCACGTGAAATGTCAGAAGTGCGAATTCTTTGTTTATTATCGGCGGCTGGACTGTGAAAGAGCTGCAGTAGGTATAGTACGCTAATTTTCCGCCGTCGTGTCTGCGCGACAGCTGGCGGAGGCGCTATAGAAGACTCACGTTCCAAAGACGCGTATACGCTTTTGGCACGTACATACGAGTGCTCATTAATTTACAATACTATATATATTATATAATATTTCGTCGATGAGGCCGCTGTGTAAAACAATTTTCGCGATGTCGACTCCGACTACGACCGCGGTGGTGGCGGTGGCCTGCGATTCGATGAACTTTAATTAATAGAACAAAGCGCCGTCGCCGCCGCCGCAAACGACACTCGTCGTCTCGTTCGAAATTCAATTATACGTGTGCAATATATATAATTTATATTACTATTTGCGTGCATTAGGAGGTATCTGTGGGCAAGGCAACTCGATTGACGAAAAGAGCCGACCACGAGCTGGATACTATATACATTATAATATGTATAAATGTATAATATATAAATACACATAAACAATAGGTCAATTTAGTCAATAGCTTAACACCACTCAAGCCCACGGGCAACGTATAAAGATTTGTCCCTGTCACATCTTCTCAAAGAGTATACACATGAATAATTACGCTTACATATGATATATATTATATAATGGTTATCCTTCGAAGCCGCGGTTGGTGGAGTATAGACGTATAGTACCTCTATACGATTACCTACTGTTGTAATACGGTTCAATAATTTTTAAGGTCAGTAAATCCTAACCGTTTCGATATTTTATATTTTACAATTACATACTCGTATATAGAGGGCGCACAGGGGCGTACAGCTAGTCAGGGTCGAAATTGAAAAGCTCCCTTAGGGAGGTAAAATTATTAATACGCCACTTGTTCACCTATACACATTATCTTCACTATTTTCTAGGTTATCAAAAATTGTATTTGAGAGTGTATAATGTATTATGTTAGGTTTTTATGTTTTTTTTTAACTATACTTGTATTCACTAAATCGTAAAAATACTTTTGATGTTTTTTGCTACTCTATTTGGGACACACAGTCTGTTATAGAATAACGAAAAGGGTGCAAATTAATTATTACAGTCACATACACCCCAAAAAAACAAGTCTATATATATTATACTAAATAGGACATTCTATATATTATTATAGGTATATAATATCTACGTCTTACAATTGAGGTGTTCGATATAGATTGAGTACTCATATTTATTCTAAATTTTATAACTGCACACTTAAATTTACTTAGTAACTTAACTTTTAAAATATTTACATGAATATTGGCTCTCTCAGATTTTCAAGAAATACGAAAATAAATATTTAACATCAAATAATAATATTTATCGGGACAGACACGGCAAGAAACTTTGCAGTATTCATATATATATATTTACATATTTATTTACGTGTAATGTGGGGAGAGAGAGACAGAGACAGAGAAAGAAAGAAAGAGATAGAGAGTAGGGTACCTATATGTAAGAAAGTTGATGGGGTGTGTAATGTGAGTCAAACATACATTGTGACGACTGCCGATACACGTGGTGTCGAAGTATCGGTGCACGACGTAATCGACGACATGCGAGAAAACGAATTAGAAAACACGCGTAATTAGTGGCGAAGATTGAAATCGGAGAATACTGCGCTGAAAATGGTCGTCATCGGTTCCGGTTAGGTTGGAAAAGTGTTTTCGCGCCGGTAGAGCATATTATGTACAGAGAGGTAGAGGGGAGGAGAGTATATTACGTATATAGACAATACAGAGGAAGAAATTCACAAAATAACGACAGAGAACGAGGATGAATGAAAGAGCGTGTAAGGTACTCTTTTCGAGTCCTAAAACACAAAACGGATGTTCGTGTTTCACGCATACTATACGCCCAGACCAGCCCGTCGGGATCTAACCCGCGTAAAAGTTGACAATTTGTCGAATATTGAATCAGCTATGTTTGCACCAACCCTCGTGTACAGCGCATCACAAGATATAACTATATAAATTATAAGCCGCATAGCCGTCGCAGTTTATTATACATTATAATGCAGAGTGAACAATACTAAATTTACCATTAATCATATAATTTTTCAAATTTATAAGATCTACTTATAAGGACAATAATATTTTAAAATAATGATATTTGTTATAGCATTTAACGAGTGTCCTATATGATGATTGAAACTTTTTTTTTCAAGTAAAAATCATATTTTTTTTATATAAATTGTTAGTTAGATGATTTCTTTTTATAATGTTGGTGTGTATATAAATTAAAATTTGAACGAGTAGTTTTAAATTATTTAACTTTAATTAGATACTAACTACTAAAGGTAACATTTGTCAATTCATGATAATAGATTAAATAAAATTGTTTTTAAATATACTAGCATTTAATAATTTGTAAAAATTGTCAAAATACCTACTAGACTAAATATCATATCTATTTTAGATTTGATATAAAACCATTATTGAGGATTATTATCTTTCGCATATAGATTTTAATTACTCTGAAAATATATTTTGTTTAAAAATTTTAATTTTAATTTAGGTATCACCTAGACTAACATTTTCAAAAAAACCATCTGCTTAACAATTTACAGTAAAATAAATAGTTCTCGTTTGAAAAAAAAAATTGTTTTATCACGGGGCACTCGTATATATATTTGGAAGGTATTTGGTATGTATACAGTATCGAGAAGAAAACCGAATGTTAATATTCTAGCACGTTCCATGGAAGGCCATGGAGCGGGTTTTAAATTTAATTCAGCGACTTTTTTTTTTAAACCTAACTCGACACCATTTCTTAAATAATTTGGCCAATATTTTTACATCTGCAGATAGTACATTAAAGTCAGTACATTAAAATTAATAAAATGTGTCTTTAAATTAATACTTTATTCTATTAAATGTATCACATTGTTTTCATAAATCATTGGAAATTTGGTCTTTGATTTAAGACACTATGGATTTGAAAAGATTATTAATTTTTCTTACTTTAAATATTTTACATTATTATTTTAAGTAAGATTATCTTTAAATTTAATAAATTTATACTGATTTTTATGAAAATAAATAACGATGATTTAATGAAAAAACTTTCTTCAAATGTATTATATAACTTCATAGGCTCGAAATCATACCCGTTTTTCTTTAATTTAATAGGTGTTTTTAATTAAATGTAGTATATTTTTTTCTGAGTGTGGCCGTTTCGTACGTGAAAAGAGCTTTCCGACTATTACAGGTATATATAACAACGAAGAAGTATGCGGTTTCGCGAAAATAAACCAACGAAAGACTTCTGTTGCAAATGTACAATCTTTTTTTTCGAGTGCGTATAGCGTATTAAAAAAAATAACGTTGTATCGGTGGTAGCGGATTGTCATTCGCTTCTGTGGGGGGATGGATATTGGATAATGATATATAATATTCATATTATCGTCGAAATTCGCTGGAACACGTAGATATAAGTGATAGACGTAGTCACTATATTATATAGCCACGTAGACACTGCGATAATGAAATATACGAAGGGCGACAATCTTGTCGGGCACCGATGCGAGCGAGACTCGGGAATTCAACATAAAAGAAACCAGACCGTTTTTCCCATGTAAATCGGATTAGGTATATCGAATTGAAATATATCGATATTCAGTGTAACGAAATGAAAATAATATTTGTCACTATATCGCTCGCTAACAATTACATTACATTACATTACATTACAATTGCATTTTTATCCCAATACAAATAGTTTTCTTACATATTTTATACTTATACTATAGTTATTATCACGGTTATCTGAGCTAACCGCAGTTAATGGTTACTGCAGGTTACTATCATAAGCATAAATAATCCATTTTTTTTTGAGAGAAAACATAGACTAAATAATAAATACATAATATGTGGGGGGATAACTAAATACACTATCTATTAGCTACTATATCAAGGCCCAAAACTAGCTCACACCCTGCCCGCTAATGACAAGGAGAGTAAATGCCCACCCTGCCACCCTCCAAAATGACGCCACTGTGCTAATTTGTATAAGTACTTCTTGTCAATCCTACCGATGGACCTGATAACGCGATAAGACTTCTGAAACTTGATGATTCGTTAATATGTTTATTTGAGATCAATCGGACCACATTTTAAGATAATTAATTTAATTTTCGAACAATCAACATTTAAAATGTTGTAATTTTTAAATATTCAAACAAAATGTATAGGAGTTTAAGAAAATGGTTTAAAACATTGGCATGATCGATCTCAAATAGATATATTAACAAATTCAAATCAGTTTGAATTTCAGAAGTCTCATCGCGTTATCAGGTCCATCGGTATGATTGACAAAATATTGGTATAATTTGGTTGAAATAATTATCCATTTGCAATCTTTTTAAATATGTTTAGATAGTGGTGGTCCCTGAATATATAACACATAATATGATATAGGTACTTTAATAGAGTGGCACCGATTGAGGTATGCACATTGCAGGTGACCTTTAAAAGTGAAACTCCTTTACTGAGAATATAAGAAAAAAAAAAGAAAAATTATCACCCATCACGGTCGGTTGTCACGACACTATGATTTGTATGGTAATAAATAATATAATCTTTGTCTTATATTTGTATGATAAATGATAATAATAATAAATTAATTTCAATTAAAAGTTTTATTTTTTTATTTTATTTTAATACAAACCTAATATTTGACTGTGATGCCGATCGTTACGAGCTATAATATATTTTTTGTGTACCCTCTGTTAAGAAGTTTTGCTTCAACCACGCGTACTCAACAAGCACTTTTTAATATTAATTGCAACAAAAATAAATATATTTCAGCGTTTGTGTCTTACTGCGTAAAAATACAATTTAATAACAAGTATTATATATAAAAGAAATAGTTACCAAATACAATTAAAATTCTAATAAATAAATTAAAAATTAACTATGGTACCTAATTATTTATTGGTTGTAGTTTTTCAATATAATTTTCCAACATATCATAGCTGTTTTTTTTAAATTAATAAATTTATGGTAGCAGATAGTCCATGAGGAGAACATTTTATGGAGTCCCCAAATAAATAATGAGGACGTACCTTTTTTATTAGTAAGACAATATATTTTAATGGTAAGTCTCTAGAGATTTCTATAGTCGATTGAAATAAATTATGTATCATTAAATTAATATAATATAATTAATGTAGTATACTTATAATGTATTTACTGTATGTTGTATTTATATATTGTAGGTATGTAGTATATAGTATTACACTATTACCTATATGTATTGTGTTTTACCTATCTATTTATAAGTTATTTATTTTATTTTATTCTTATATAGCATAAGTAGGTACTTAGGTACGGTTAAATAATTACAAAACCGTGGCATATATCGCAGATATATACACCCTGATGACGAGTTTTTCCGAAACGAAGTGGCGTTAAAAACGATAATATACGGCGAAAATCGATTTTTCTTCTCTCTGCGCGCAGTTGCTCGCGTGAAATTTAATTTCGAGTAATTGGCTCGTATCCGTTCACGCGTTTACAATACGCTTGGTGGCGGTGGTGGCGAATATGGTATACAGCAACCGAGACCGTAATCGCGGCAATCGTTCTAAAACCTCATTTCATTATTTCACTCCGTATATATAATGACAGCGGTCCATCTCGCCGGCACGGTGCTGCAGCCGGTGTGTTGTATACGCCCCCGCGATACACACTTCATTACGCACGCAGCATCCCTCGTCCCCCGGACTCACAAGTTCGTACCACTATATATATAGACAGTAGACGCAACCCCGGGCCTCTCGATGCCTGTGGTGTAAAAGGTCATCGTTGCCATTGAATTTTCCGCGGAAAATTTAATCGCGTGCGGACAACGTGCGCAGCCTTGCCCGATTTCAATTGGTAAAATATACCTATTGAAAAAATGAAGAAATTAAACTTTGTTTTTTTTTATTGATATTTTAACCAAAAGTTATTGTATAAGCGTATGCGCTGCGGTCGTTCACGAAGGTAGATATTGAAATGTGCAAAATAGGCGGATTATAGCATTACAATTGAACCATATACCTATGTATTATATATTACAACATTTCAAACTATAGAATTATACACATTTCTTATTGCAAATTATAGGCATCGTTTAATTTATTAAATGCAAAATAATTAAAATTTGTATTACCTATAATATACGGAAACGTAAAGGGCCAACTGATTGTCACGAGGAAAAAAATTACATCTCCTTCTCACAACATTACTTCTCAATTGATTGACAACATTTTCTTGTTAGCACTTAGCACTAAATGATTTCTCGTTCGTAAATACCAGATAATTACCGATAAGCTTTGTGGACTTTTATACAATATATTTGTCTTCACTCTAAATTTGATTCTACACAAAATGTGCCCGATAAAAACAGAAGGGTCTAATAAATAATAACGTTTTGTCTTGATACCTAGCTAGAAATTATCTAGTGGCAACAAGAAAATTACATCGTTATATCTATTTTGTCGTACAAACAAAACAATTTTTGTCATTCACAACAATTAGTAGTTATGTTGTGTGAACGATATGACATTTTTTCCTCATGATTTATGCCCTTTTACGCCTTCATAATACCTAATAAGAATGAAGTATATTTTTATTTTTGATATAAGTTGGATTATAACTTATAAGTATATTATATTATTATACATTTTAATAAATACTATTATTTTATGTTTCTAAAGTCGAATCTAGTGAATATTATATGAATTAATAGAAATGCAAATATATAACACTATTATTCAAATGTCAACAAAAACAATTTAATTAAAAAAAAATTAAAACCATTAACATATTAAAAAAACATTTTGATGGGATGCAATCCCTCCACTTCGTGTAGTAATAATTTCATATTTCATCCCATTACTTATTTTGTTACACAAATTATCCAACCCTCTTGGATCTTGAAAAATAAATTATTTTCATCGTTTGTAGATATTATAATTTATAATACATATTATATGTATACGATATGTTAACTCATTTTTTTTATAACTTCTTTATTTTTACAAAAAATATTTTCTTATCTAAATTTTGACACCATAATTCAGTAGACTGAAACAACATTAAGTCACCAAAGATATAATTCACGTCATCTATAAAAATATAACTTTACGTCATCTACAAAAATATAATATCCCGCAATCTATAAAAATATAATATATAGGTTCAAGTTGATAATCACTATAATCACTAATAACTGAGATTGATAACAATACAGAACAAGACTGATAACAGCTGTACTGAAGCCACGATTAAAGATATAAGTAAGTATATCTTTAATCGTGTCTGAAGCTTATGAAAACACATAGTTAATGTAGGTAGGAATTAACTGGATTGGTGCTACACTGGCTACTCTCCACGACTTCACCTCACCACTAATTTTGATTCACTTCGAACATGGGTTGCTGGTGCTTTGGTCATAATTTAACGTAACTTCATGTAGGCACAATCCTAAAGAAATACATCCCCACACATAAAATTTGAAGATGTAACTAAATGTTATATAAATTTGAACGTCGATTTATCGTCAAGGATTTAGAAGTACTTAGTATTTTAACACCAGAATTATGTTAATATATAAAACCACAACCACTAATTGGTAATTTGTACAACCCAAGTGAGTTTAACTTGGCGGGGATTCTCTTAGTTACATTTTATGTGGTAGTACCTACCTATTCTCAATTCGTTCTCCTAGTGGACATTTTTACTATGGATTAATTTGAAAATGGTGATTTTTATCTAGATTCAGTGTATAGTAGATACGACTGTTATTAGTATATCATACATAATATTTACCCATACATTGTAAATTTAAGACCACGTCTCGCGTTACCCATTTATTATTATTATTATCTTTAGTGACGGAAAAAACTCCATTTACAAAACAACATATATAAAATTGTGTAGTGACACAGATACAATAGAATTATGTAGGAATAATATACACAATAATACAATATATACTCAATTCGTGGTTTTTTTAATCTAATCGTCAAACCGTGGAAAGACAAGTGTTAGATAAGTGTTCCGAATTATAAAATAAATACATTCCAAAAAGTCAATAAATAAGGATCAACTACTTCATTGTTTTATTTGGCACCGCTCCAACAATAACATAGTAGAGAGAAGTATTATATTTGTTATCACTTATCATATACACGGGCCTATTTTTTTTTTTTGTACTCTTGTTAGTGGTTTTAATACTAATCTATTAAATTTAGAAACGTTTATTAAAACGGTTGACAAAAATAAGAACATCATTTGAATATGAATATAAACTAATGATTCACTTCACAACGCAGATGTAGCCAAGATTCGATGTAAAACGTGCAATTTACTTAATTTGTGCGTTTTATTTAGACCTGTTCGTCTGTATGGAAAATTCAAGTAAATTCAAATATTATATAATAATATGACAAAATCGAAAAATAACGATTGGCTGCGGTCTACGGGGTATATTGGGATTTTGTAATAAATACGTGCGTTTTGAAATGTTTTCATTGCGTATTTTTTTTACAACTCAATAATAATTATACTACGATATTTCAACAAATACATAATAATATGTGCGGTTAGCGTTGTTGAATGCAACGTCGTGTTTACAATAAAATATAATGGAAGTTTCCATTGTGTACTGAGCGTCAACGTTGTATATTATAAAATAAATATACATAATATAAAAGACGAGGTGAAAAAAGATATACTGACAGTCACAAAAAAAATCTCTGATGAATGAAAACCCGCGAGTACCCTGTGTACGGCATATAACCGCGATTGGGAAAGTACGTTGATGATGGGATTTTGTTTTTATCTAATAAATAAAGCGGTGGTACATATTATATAGCACCCGGCGTATATGTCGAGAAAATGGCACGGACAGATTTGAAAAAAAAACCGGTAAACTAACGAAATCACAATTGAAGGCAACAACGAGAAATAATGTTCACCGCAGGCGTCTATTCTGCGAGGAAAATCCTATATAATAAATCGATAGGTCAAGAAGGGGGTTAGCTCGGGTAGTACTTAAACGACGTCCTGATCCATCACTGCAGTAGAACGTCGCTTGACATTGCCCGTTGCCTTATTACTATACGCGAAAGACTTTATATGGAACCACTCCTAATAAAAAACAAAACACGACTATATACGACGGATGCTCGCAGGGAGCGAAATTTAAAGATTTAATTCGCCGCCATTGCCGCACTTGTATCGATTGCGGAACATTTTTCGGAATGAAAACTTTAATTCGGAATTTAATTCATATCTTATGCTATAGATTAGGTATTCGTTAGAATAGTAAAAACGTATCAAAAATATAATTATAGTGTAATATTGCACTAGATTTTCAGCCGATTTCAGGTATAAGAATTATTGTACATATTTTGTAAATATATACTTAACATATACTTAACAACTTTTATAATTTTTAAAATAATGGTAAAAAAAAAATCCAAAGCGATTCCAAAGACGACCGTATTTAATATTTATATATATATAATATATAACGACATGTCTTGATTAGGTAGAAACTCACGTGTGTTCAAGTATAAGTGTATAACAGTTTTGAGAAGAGAAATTCGGACACCTAATTTCGGCCCAATGAATTGAAATAGTACCTATACTAAATATTTAATGTCTTCATGATTATCGAATATATTATATTATTTTTAACTGTCATTTATATTTTATACTTTTTGATTTTTTATAATTCAATTTAATTTAATTGTAAATTTTGTTGTATTCTAAATAATTTTTTTTTTTTATTAACCCGCGGCAACTTAGGCCATTGGGTGGTTGTTTAAACTGTGAAGGAGGGTACTGTAGATTTTGGTAAACACGTGTGTTTTTTGGGTTTGGCATAATTTTAATTGGGCACCCGTATGTTTCTGCCATGCCCGGAGAGAAGTGCCGCATGTGACCGAGATTCGAACCGGCGACGGTGCGCGTCATAACCGACGCCATAGTCCACTCGGCCCCTCCGCCTCCCAAAAACATTTTTTACTTACGTTAGGAATTTATAATTTCATGTTTTAAAAAAAAAATAATAGGAGGTATCATGCCAGTGACAAATCTTAATATTTTTAATATTATTATTTATTTGTTTCTATTGTTTATTTATCCTAAGAAACGTAAAATATTCTTAATTTATTTTTATTTTATTTGGATTACTGGTCGATAATAATATGAATAGGCAGTATTAATTTTCCAAATTAAAATATTGATTTTAAGGAAAACATATGAATAATAATATAGTTACAACAAAGACTATACATTAATACAAACAAGAGTCGTTAGAACCCAAGTCGAACTTATAATTCAGTAGTAGTAGATTCATTAAATAGTTATGAAATTCTATATTGATTTATTAATATATTGTAAGGCGATAGTTTATCGTATGTATATTTATTATACGTCTATACAACATATTATTATGTATTATACTTACTTTAATATTTTATTCATTAGAAAAAATATATAATAACAATTTATTGTTTTAGATATTATTATTTTTAATTATAGCATGACAAATTGCTTACACATATTAGGATCTATTAGATACATGTCTAGAATTATTTCCCAAATTTAGACTTGAAGGCTCCCCATTAAAAAAAAATTCTAAAAGTTAGTTGATTTCGCAAGAAGTTTTATGATATGTAGGTACAGGGTTTTGAATCATGGAGTTAGGTAATAGTTAAAAAAAATATTTATAGATTTTTATACATGGATAATTTCTAGCAGCGATAAATGATTTCTTTTGTAGTGCATGGAATTGAATTGTTTAGAAATAATATGCATAGGCCGTTCTGTAGATGCAAAAACAAATAATAGAAAAATAGTGACATTTTAATTCGTCATAAATGAAAAAAAAAATTATTAAGAAATATAATAACAGATAATATATCCACATAGGTATACCGTATACCTACGTACGACTTTTGTAATATTTATGTCATTTTCAATTAAGCATATAGGTAACTTGAATTAATTAAACACATTTAACACTTACAAGTAATAATAATAATATGTCATGTATAATAGATATAGTATGCACATTGCACAGTATGTATAGTATATATATATAATAGAATATTAAATCTATGTACCAATTAACATTTGTATCATAATTATTAATTATTAATGTAGGTACTTACTTATTATTATAAATTAAATAACAATATACTCCGTTTAAACTTTTAAATATATTAATGGTACCTATACCTATGCTATTATTTTATTTTTACTTTAGAATTTTCAGTAATTTTCTCAGAGATTTTTGACCCAATAAATATAATATATAATAATATAATTTGTGGAAGAGTGTATATTAGCGGATCTTCGGAGTTCAAAATCGTACCCAACTTTGACGTTGAATTAAATGATTTTTATTTCACCATCAGCCCTTTTAATTTTTGAATAGGGTTGACAAACAAAGTTCATTAACTCCGATCAGAGTGGTCGAAATATACCATACGTAATAATTTGCGAATCCTCCGTCAGAGCCGAATTTTGATTATTTCTCGAAGATAGAAAAATATTGTTTATAAGTTAATTTATTTTGGTGAAAGTTTGGTATCGATAATCAAAAACACATGATCTGTAGATGAAAATGTTTTAAAAGTTTATTACGTAATTACGACTTGAGCTGTACAAAATTACAGTGTCATTTTATTCTATTTTCCAGTTTTCTAACCGTGCATAGTAAATGTACACATCCGTATTTATTTAATTATACATATTATCTTATCTTAATAATTTATACACGCGTTGTATTGATTATAAGAAAATTCAAAATGTGAAGTCAACGTTCCGGTTTTTGAGCTGATTCTTTTTTTGAAGTACCATTCATAAAATTATAGACAATGCAATGTAATATATTGTAGTATATAGTATGTATGGTACCACGGTTATCTACTCGGAGTAGATAACCGTGTATGGTACATTATATTGGTACCTATACATTGAGTGTAAAATAATAAAAATTGTTTCCATAAAACGCGCGAATATAGAATAATATATGATATTATCAATTATGATTATCGAAAAAGGGTCGAAACTAGTAAGTTATGAGTGATTATATAGTAGGAAGGAAAAAACACAGAAACCCCATGAGGGTCGATTGCACTGTACGGCGCGTTGTTTTCATATTGTGTGTCGCTCGCCGCGGGTGTAGATAGGCGTGCGTAGCGTCTAAGTATATGCGTCAAAGGTCGCGTACTCGAATAAAACCCTCTACAGAATATTGTACTTTCCTGAACTACCCCCATAACTGTAAGACGAGAGTGGAGGGAATGTATATTAAACAAAAGTCGTATGCATATAATACATAAATATATATAGCAGCGCACTCACTATAGGGACGTACCACGGACTGAGGAGAGATTAGAGACCGCGTGACGTAAAGTGAACAGCGGAAAAGGCATGGAAAAAAAACTAAATTAATTACCCCCAATACGTATATAAAACGCATAAATATTATATATATATATATACTATACCGATATAATATAGTCTACATTATACTTACTCGACGGCAGCGGAATCGTATATATTATAATATAATAAATTATATCCGCGTATCTGGTGCGGTGGACATGGTTTTTCGCAGGTGAGGAAACCTTAGATGGGGTGGGTATTTTTAGCGTGGGACGAAGATTACTATCCAATGTCCTTTATGACGTGTGGCTGGCTGGCTGGCGGACTGCGATATATATAATATATTATAGTACATAATGTATATTATATATATATATCAGAGGGGGTTGAAACGACGTTTCGGAAGAGAAGGGTGTTCGACGGTGGTGGCTAGCGAGCGATATGGAGCGAGCGAGAAAGGCGCGATGACGGCGGCGAGACAGCACTCCGTATAGGGAGGGAAAAGCGAATGTGAACGGTGGCGGTGGAGAGGGGTGGGTTAAGGTCAGGCGCGCACGGGGTATTTATATATATATGTAAGCGCCGCAGCCAGAACAGAGATAAGCGCATGAGAGACCCCCGACGCGCACGCCGCACACCCACACCAGCGTTACACTGCACGCTCACTCACACACATACGTACACCCACACGCGCTCGGCGGGTATATGAGCGCGGCCGTCTTCCCCTCGGCGGCGCGCGCGCGCGACCACCACGGGCGGCGCCACCAACGCTCGCGCGCGGTTGGAAGGGGCTAGGGCAGGCGGGCGGGCACGTTTGTGGGCGGGCGGGCGGTGAGAGCGCATTATCCCGGCGGCGTCGCCGAACGCCGCTTAGCTGGTGGGCGCCCAGAAGCAGCTCAGTCGCCGAGCGAACGATGGCCGAGTGAGCGCGCCTAACGCGGCCCCCAAAAACATTCGTAGAAACCGTACCAGCGCGCGCGTCTGTCCGTCTATTCCGTCCGTCCGTCCGGCTGGCCGGCTGCCTTGTCGCGCACTCCCCCTGCCCACGCGCGCGAGTGTGTGAACCGCCTCCGCCCATGGTGTTATGTCGCCGCCGCCGCCGCCGCCGTCGTTACACTCAGGTCGCATTCGTTAATTGATTTTTTTTTTCTTTTTCCTTATTCACTGTTTTCGGCGCGCACACCGCCGACAAAGACCTTCGAACCACGGGCCACGCGATCCCGTCGGAATATCGTTGACGCGTTTTATAGTCGTCATCCAATATACGACGTCCGCGGTAACGGTACACGCACGCGTTGCCGATCGTCAACGTTTCCGGAGAACGCGTGCGGGAGATGACCATCACCGCCGCCGGATGAACGGTATCGCGGCGAACGCGCTCGATCGTAACGCGAAACGTTAGGCGCTGCAGCCGCCACAGCCACCGCGCGACCGAACGGCGAGCGTGACATAGCTTTATAGCCGTTTGCAACAAGACACAGCCCTGGATTCCAATTTGCATGGCCTAAGTTTTAAGTGGCCTCGGAAAATGTTGAGGAATTGTTTTTTCGGTAAGTATGCGCGTCGCACTCCAAACGATGATATTGTCTAATACACGTGTGCGAGTGCTGAATGTGCATCATGGTTCATCTGGTGTAAGCGAGCCGATCACAAGTTCACCCTGTACAAGGCGTCGGATGACTGTGGATGAGTTTGTGTGTGTGTGTGTGTGTGTGTGTGGTGATTGGGGAGGTAGTTCCCGGGGTTGAGGTGCTGGTTGGCACGACCGTAATTTCGAAAAAACACGCAAACCCAGTGTATATAATAGTGAGAAAGAGTGAGTGAAACAACGCACGTTGCGCGTACGTATATTATTGTATATTATTTCACAAAACCACCGTCGCGCGTCGTATAGGTATAGACAATGCTTCATGTACATCAGGTCTGTACTAATGTCGCCTATAATAAAGAACCGTCGACTGCATGTGTGATACTATTTAGGTATTATACATATTAAATTACCTACACAACATTACAATGATACCAATCTTGTAAATATTCGTTTAGCCACGATGTGTGGTCCTTAGTTGAAATTATTATTATTATACCGTCGCTAAAGACGGCGTTTGTCTTCCTTATAATATAATAGGGTACATCGTACATCTATATATTATCACGCACATAACAGTGGGGGAGGTTTGAGGGTTACAACTTTGCACCCTCCTGATATCATCTCTTTATAATATTTTGATAGACTAAGCCACTTGCAGGGTAAAAACGCGTTCAAATATATTATCATTACACTAGCGCGATGATTGAAATATATACGGTCCAGTGTTCAAATTATTTCAAAAGCCCGGGATCACGAACCGCCGTGATTTATTATTTCAGACTCCCCGAAAATGTATTCTATTCGTACCACTCAGTTTATTTGGGGCAATTAACACGGTGAACACACCGGCAAGTGCGGGAATACGGGTTTGAACAATACTCTAAGTAGGTTATTATATTATTATCATCTTGCAGTGTTGATTTACGCGTTATTTTTTCCAATAGTATTAGGTAATATCATACAGTAGTTATTATTTCCTCTGTGTACTTTTACTGTGTACAACAGTTCACGCGGTGATTTTCCGATACGTTTCTTTAGTATTGAGGTTAAACTAATAGTTTATGACTTTATATGTGTTTACACAATGGTGACATAGGTATATTATAGTGAGTAATGGTGACTAATATGCGTTTAGAAAAGTAGTTCATCAATCATGGTTTTATTAATTAATGAATATTGCTAACAATAACGCCTTGCATATTATTATATGCTCCAATTGTTCAAATTTTAATCATCCATAGATAATATTATTATGTTTATTTAATGTAGTGGTTTATTTTAATTATTATAACTGAGAACGGTCAACTGAAATCAATTTAAACGTTCATAAACACTGTTTTGCTAATAGAAAAGTTTTCCATAATTTTAAACCATTATTTCGTTATATTATCTTCTGCATTCGTTTTAGTGTTTGTAAACCACTTCTGTTTTTATTGTAGTTTATCGAAAATTCCAAAGTACTCGAAAACTGTTATAAATTGATATAAACAATAGTAAAGTGATTGAACGTTAATGTAAAATTGAGGAATATCGTTCATTTATTTTTAGGAATTGAATATAATAATAAAACCGTGATGTAGGTATGGTTAAAAAATGAAAAATACATTTTCTCAGCCGACCGACACTTGTTATTAAATTGTTGTCAGCATATTATTTTATACATATGATACAGAGTGCGTTTACGCAAATGCCAAATATTATTAATAATCAATGATTTTCGTGTAATTAAGCGATAAATTATTTAGCGTGTATTAACGCGAAAGGTTCTGGGTTCAGAATTCAGGGTGTAACAATAATTAATAATGAAATATTCCGTACACGAGACTTCATAAGTAAAATGTAATTATGTGTGTTTTATGAACGCCCTGACATATTATTATATATTATATTTGAACCGAAATTCAAACATCCAAACAAACACATCCGACAGATGTAAGCGATGTGTAGACAATATATTGTCTTGCAATAGAAATTGCTGTGTTGGTGTAAGGTGAGGTACTTAGGCGCCTTAATATACCTATTACAATATTTACAATACCAAACTGGTTTATTACGATACAAAACAGCCAAATACGATAATTAAGATTTGAGACGCACTACATATGTATAGTACGCAGTGGCGTATTTAGGGGGGGGGGGCAATTCCTCCGGTCAGCACTTTTTTGGGGGGACAGCAAATTTTTGTTGGAGCTTTTTTTTTAAAACAGATTTACAATGATTTAGGCAGTTATCAAATCAATGTCAACAAAACGTTCTATTAATATCTTAATATAAACAAAGCTACTCTATGCAATCAATCTCTACATCCGATGATATGCGCGTGTGTTAATACCTTAACCTATGGTTCTGTGTCTAAACTACGGATATAGATACCAATGGCGTAGACAAGGGGGGACGTGGAGGTCAGATGCCCCCCATTGGCTTTTTATTACCATAGTAAAAAGTGTTGAGAGGGTGGGGGATTTTCCAATTTCCCCCTCCCACTTAGCTATGTCGTTTTTTTTTTTAATCCCCCCTTTCAGAAATCATGTCTACCTCACTGATAAATACTATCCGTATCTATATCCGTGGTCTAAACTAAACATTTCTTGTGAGTTGTGGGATATGATGTTAGTAACATCGTACTGTCAGTACCTACAAGAGGGCTGTATATATCAAGCATGGTAGATTGTGCAGGAGAGAGTTTTTAATATTTAATAGCTTACAGAATATAATAATTTTGCGACCTATCTTTAGCCACAATGCCACATATAAGTATAACTAATTGTATTCGAAAATTTCTTGTAAGTTTGATGTAGTACTTTTTAAAAACTTAAACTTGCTAGAAATAATATTTATTTATAAAAACAATAAATATTTTGAGATATGGCCTTATTGCATTGATAATTTTATTAACTAACTATTTATATTAACATACTTTTCTAATAATAAATAATTACTGATGAGTGATGACAATAATATTACTATTATAGTATTTCATACATAATATTATTAAACTTTGAGCGGAGCGATGCAGAAGACAATGATTTTGCAATAATGTGTGATGATTTTTTTTATTTGTGTTTCCATGTACACGATAAATAGTTGAAATAATGCTTCAATTTTCAACTTCAGTATCTTTTCTAGTGGAAAAGTGGATCTAGTAGGCAAATTTAAAGAGTATCCCAGTAGTTTTCACGTTTTTCCGACGATGAATACAAAAAAAATTAAGGAAAAACGGAAATGTTTTCACAAGACACAAGTTTTCGACATAATTGATTTTAATTGTTTGGTGTAACTAAAAAAAAAATAACCGTAGATAGGTACGTGTTATTTTTTAAATTATAATTTATTAATCATTATCATTAGACGGTTTGGTTGATTTATATAAAAATGTATATTGGTTTTAACAATAATTTGAAAGCAATAGGCCACATTTTATTGAGCAGCACTTATCAATGTCTTATTCAAGAAATATTAATTTTTAGTATGTTTATTGTTTTAAAAATAGATTAAAAAAATTTAATAAATTTTACAATTTGCTTTGATTATTTCGTTATTTTTTGCTGCTGTGAATACTTACGATACCTGCATGATACCATTATATCACATTACATGCATGCGTTGTAAGTATTTTTATGAGGCAGAAAAATTGCCACAATAAAAAACCAGTGGGGGGGAAAGAGCATTAAAAAAAAATGTGTACTTAGGGCAGCAAAATCCTAAATACGCCACATGATAGTACGCATTATTCGACACAACGTTGACTATAAATGTTAAGTTTGAAGACTGCAGACATCAGGGTACAACAAAATTATTATATAGAAAATTAACTCAAAAAGTTCATATTAATAATATATTAAAATAATTTATATTTTAAGAATTTTTACTTTTTAATAATACGATACTAAATATTAGAACCGCATCTGCACCTGCGCGTGTACCTAACCTATAATCATTTAAAAAAAAAATCAATTAAATACTTCAATATTAATCGATACAACGATTTTATCGCACATCATTTTAATACTGGCCACTGCGTATAATAATATGTCACTATGTCAAAGTCAAACACGTGGATATCAATTAAAACCGATGATATGTATAAGCTAATACACACCACTAAACACATAAATGATAAATATCGAGTTTAGACAACAACGCAAAGAAAACAGTTATAACAATAATATAATATATATAAATATACCGTGTATACGATAAAATATATGTGGTAACGAACGCGAGATTGTATATATAGTAAACTTAGCAAAACTATACTAAAAGTTTATGACAAAATCGTAGTGTACTTACTATATACATTATCACATATAATGTCGTATTTGTGTATTGTTCATGTATCGGGTAAACCTATGTTTGTTTTTAAAATAAAAACGGTGGAAGTATTTGAATTTTTAATATACATCTCCACATACAAGTAAGACCTAGGAATCATACTTAACATAATGGCCTTTATTAGAATATATTTTGTATCGCATTCAAAATAATAATATTATATCCCTATGGCCTATATACTAATATATTATAATTTTTGTTCACAAAGTTATCAATCATTATTTTTAACGGCATTAAATATTTTGTACAATAATAACATTAAATTGAAATTTTAACTACTGTTTGAGTGCATCGCGTATGGTTTGTATATTGTATTTTATACAATTCCAAATTATAAATAATAAATTGTTAGAGTTAGGTTTATATATTATAATAAAGGTATACAAAATGGTTGTAATATAATGTTCGATAAAAAAAAACACGATAAAAACGAAATAATTTAGAGGTTTAGACATGAGATACATATTTTAAAAAACAGATAAAATGTTTAATTAAATGTTTGATGAAAAACATTCCCATATAATCACTACATACCTACATCATAAAAAGTTTTTATTGTTTTTAAATCGAAAAAAAACATATTAAATTAAACTTTCAAAAAAGTTGACTGAATTGTTTATAATATTCTACATACATTTTTTCAAAACCATTCACATAGCATGACAGAACACGAAAAACCAAACGAAGAACCAACAAAATGTATTATTAACAATTCGTCGTTTATTTTTATATTAAATAAGCTCTACAATTTAATGCGGATTTTTATGGGGGACACCGATGTTAAGTCGGATGATAAAATAATACCTATTATATTTTTCGTTGTACTGCGTAGGTAACTAATAATAAAATAGAATAAAACTATAACCCTTCACTGCGGCTGAGTATACCTTCCGAACCTACCCAACTATATCTAAGCGATTTTCGCGGCACATATTGTAAATTGTGATGAGAACGTGAAGCGAAAAAAGATAAGTTTGTAAACAACTATAATCGATAAATATAAAATTAAATGAAATGATCCAATTTTCTATCATAGTTTTATTTCATATTAATTTTCTTTTTGATAAATCAAGTGTATTATTAGGTGTGCATAGTGTAGGTACCTTTCTGCATATTATTGTAAATAATTCCGCAAGGATATAAGCTAGATACACGTGCAGGTTATACTCGTACTCCAAGCATGCTCACCTCCTATTTTTTCTTTTAATTAAGTACCTATAAGCACTAATTTAAAAACTAATTTTAGGAATTCAAAGTATGACTACCCAATGGTCATATTTTCAAATACTTGTATTTTTTGTCATTTAAGGAGTTTCCTGCATGTGGTGATAAAAAACTTTTTTTCCTCAATAAGAACCATCCTTTTATTCCATTTACTGTAAATTGTTAGATTTTCAGATGATTTATAGCAGATAATTTTTTTGAAAATGTTGATGCATCTCAATCGAAATTTGAACAGGTATGTTTTCTGAGGTATCAAATTATATTAACTACGGATAATATGGATTATTATGATTTGAAAATAATTGATATTAATCTATTAATATTTTGTAATTAGTATAAACTATTAATCGTTTGATTGCTGGACTAAAATTAACATACATTTTCCATTTCGTGTTAATCTCTTATTGAGGACTATTATAATAATTATAATAATTCAAATATTACTCATTTGAAATTCGATATAGACGTATCAATATTTTCGAAAAATATCTGTTTAACAATTTACTGTAAAAAGGAGATTTTCATTTGAAAAATTAATGTTTATCGTTTGTTTATATTCAATAATACATCATTTTTAATATTTTATATTCTGTGTAAAGCAAGAAATATGTTCATTTTTATATTTAAAACAATGAGAAAATTAATTATTTTAAGTTTCGGATAAAGGAAATGATTACCTTGATTTTAGAACGATAGGCTTTTAATATTACTCCTCAACAAGCATCGCGTGTTAGAGCTTTTCCAAACCTCGAACCTTTATAATAATTGACAAAAGATTGATCATTTCAGATTCTGTTTTGTATTACACATTTCATAGTGTTTAAAAGAAGCAGAAAAAAAAATGTTAAATATAAATTCTACGAAATTCACTATGATACTTATTGAGATTAAAAATAAAAACTTACACTTAATAATTGAAATGAATATTTATACCAACACGTATAAGTATGTATTATAAATTATTAAGTTATTATATTATTATATTTAAATTATTATATTAATCCCTTAACATTTACGAGCCGAAAGCTCAAATTTTAGATTTCCTTATCACTAATCAACTATAATACTTTACATTAGGTATGAAAGATTTTATGTATTAATAATTGTCATTTTAGTAAAAATATTTGTTAGTTTATGGGTAACTTATAAATTAAATCGATGAATATTAAAAGCAACATTTATTTTTGTTAAACTTAACATACCTAGGTACATATTATATCCTTAGTTGCATAAAAAAATTAATTTTATAATTTAATAAACCAATCATGGGTCACTAAATCATGTTTAAAGGATAATTAGCTCACTATTGATTCATTAAATATTTATTGATTGTTTATGCAACCAGAAAATGCCAATAATTTTATAACCTAATTTATTGTTTAGTAGACTATTAGGTCAGGTTTGTATCAGGTTACTATCATAATGACGATTGAGGCATTTTTTTAAATCTTTTTTTTACTAAAAATCCAAAAAAAAGTGAAAAAAAATAGGAACAAATATTGTTATATAAACTTATTAATTTTACATAATACCAAAATATACAAGTTTATTGAATCGATTTCGATTACATCAGTGTCGATTGCGTTTACATCAGTGCAGTAACGATGATGATTGAGCGAAAAGCATTTTGCGAGGAAATTACATCACAGCAGTTGTCATTCGTTACCACTATTATAATGTAACTATATTAATTAGGTATGTGTTGGATTGGTATTTATAACAAAGACATATATACATCCTGCTTTATTACACTGCACAACACATAGCGCAACGATTTATAATGTTTGATTTTTCCGAATAGTATACTTATAAAATATGGAGTTTTAAAAAAAAATTTGGCACAATCCCAACTTCCAAGGAGGTTTTTCATGAAAATGCACAACATTATTACATTTATCGAGATAAAAATTAAAAAGGTGGGCAAGTGGGTGTCGCTCTGCTGTACAGTAGGTTACAAGTGGATCACTGTAATGGATGGTCTTAAATTTTAATTCAATGATATCATATAATTATATGAATTATATGAGAAAAAACATGGTTAAAAAACCTGTTTATGTGCTGCCATTCATTATTCAGTATAGGTACATCATTTTTTACAATCAATAGCTCATATAAATGTATTTATTAAATTATTGCACACTTTTAAATATTATTATTTTGATATTATATTGCGCGTAAGACTACCAACAATAAGGAAGAGTATATATACATAACATCTCGTTCATTATATTTCATTTAAATGTGTTTGTTTGCATTATAAATACAATCTTGAAATCAAATACATTTATAACAGTTAGTCAAATACTATAAATTATTATAGTTTCTATACAGAACGACGTCAATGATGATGAATGATGACAACGTGTTTTGTGTTTAATGTTAAATGGATCGCATACACTGTGCTGTTATATTGTCAATTAGTAACCAGCGTATAGTCAATTACGTTTTATAGAAAAATCATGACTGCTCGTTTATAACGAAATAATTATACTCAATCAACACCAATGTTCCGTTGTTGTGGGTAGGTACCTATAATAGCTAGGTCATAGGTCATAGGTAGGTACATGATAACTATTATCATTCAGTAGTTATATTATATTGTATATTGATAATATATACTAAATGCTATTATTTTATATTTTTGTGTTAAAACATCAACTATTCAGCTAGGTTTACGAGGTTTTAAGATCTATGTGGACGATACACTATTTTTCCGAACTGTTACCTATATACCTACTTGAGATCGACGAATATGACTTTTCTTTTCGTCTGGTAAGCAACGAGATAACAAAATATTTGTACTAAATCAGATATCGGCGATAGATACCACAAGTCACGAGAATACAAAAATAAGTATAATAAACGAAGTGTCATATTATTATAACCTAACCTAACCAACTATACGTTCGTCGTAATAATGAAGTAGAGTTTTCGAGTTTCTCGCAAACTTGATGAAGAGCCAACGAGCCACGTGCTTGGAATAATTTAACTGACATTGAGATTTGAAAAAGGTGAAAACTGAAAAGTCAAATTTCCGGTATTGGTAAAAGTCACAATGGCGGGTTGCAACCTAGCGTCACGAATACCCGTGGTATATTCCCTTGCGGTATATTTCCGGGAAATCTTAAATAACAGCAGTCCCTGAGCTTAAAAATGGGATACACAATGCAACGTAATTAACGAGTGCTATACGAGAAAAAAAAGAAGACTGAGACTAATTCAGACGGGTCCGACGCCATCTTAAATCAATAATTTTATTGAATGTAAAATTAACGATATTTGTGCGATGGTGAATGACGGTGAGTGAAAAAATAATATTGTGAAAAACTGAACGAGAAAATGTATCGTGATCTACACTTTTTTGTACATTGGTAAAACTCACAGGGTGTTGGGGGGGGAGGTTAGGGACGACTACATTTTGGGCAATTCGAATGCACTCAAGTCTGCACACTCTTTTTAAATTCGTTTTTATTTTATTTTCATATTGTAATTATATTGATTTGTAGCCTTGCAGTATATATAGGTAAGGTAGGTAAATTATAAATTACCATTGCCGCGGTTGGTTATAAATAGCGGCCCTGCGCCACCCGGATAACTGTTTTCGAACGTGATCGGTGCCTCAAGGTTTTTACTTTTGAGGGTGGAGCGAGGAGTGTGCTAATTCTCAACCCGTTAGCGCTTAAGTAGCTCCCAGCAACCCCCCTACACCGAGGCTGGGTATATCGCCTAAATTATGGACACCTGCGGACGTTATAGACCGGCAATCAAATATTTCCCACCAGCAATATTCATATCGAATTCTGCACAAATCATTCGATGTGGCAATCAAGCAGCGATCTCGGTCGAGATTTTTCTTCTTTTGAATTCTGACCTCTCTCAATTTTCCCCTCTCATTTAGTTGTGAACATCCGACGACCCTTTTGATATCGACTCTAACCAATATTATAATACCAAAAATCCGTGGTTACGCACGGGTTCGTATATACGTTCTTACATCGTATATTTTGTATTATCCAGACATATTTGTTTCGTTTTTGTGAACCGAACAAATGTTTTAAATGTCTCGCACAGGACGTACAGTCGTATCATAATACATATGATGTATCGAAAACGTCGAGCGGCCGATACGTCATCATTTGTGCATCGTTATTTATTTATTTTTTTTCGAAACTATAGAAAGAATAGGTACGCGACAATAAAATAACAGACACTAAAATTACAATGCGAAAGCGGTTTTCGAACGATATATATTCGCGTGCAGGTAAACGACAGCCGACAAGTTAAAATATGTTTTCAAATTTACATTTATTCGTGAAACAGAATAAAAATAAAAATATACATTTTATAGGTTATGCATTTTATGCGTCCTTATTTCTTATAATACTATGCTTATTGTAACAATCGTCTGTTTTATTGAAACGTACAAAAACTGAAAGAAAAATGATTATTATACTTCTCGGCAAAGTCAATATTTGTTTTTACCCCCGCTGAAATAGCACCCACGTATAAAATATAAATAAACAAATGCGTGCAAAGAGAATAAATTATATTTTTATAGCGGAAAAAATACTACATAATAATTTAAAATGTGTAATAACCATACAAATCAGGAAACTATGACGTGGGTACCTATAAACCACGTTATTAATTAAATATGAAATTAGAGAGTGAATTGGATTTGGATAAGCATATATATTTATTACGTCTTACATAATTAAATAATTTTAAAAAAATGATATGAAACTATTAGTTCTCTTGGGCTGTATTTCAGATTTTTATACATGACAAAAGCACCGAACTTGAATACTATCGTTAATATTTTAACATTTGAATGTAATATGTTCATCATTTAACGGTTTCCGTTATATTTGTTTTAAATATTGGCTGCGACGTGTATAATATAGGTGTATACATTTCACACGATGATTAATGATCGAGCCCCTTTTATACTAGCTATTTCTGGTGCGTAATTTGATTTAACGAAAATAATCAGGTCGTTGATGGCACTTTAAAGACATATTAATTTGTATGATACATTTTTATCGGGGTTAAAGGTTTAATAGATTTTAGTTGTAATGATGTTTTAGGACTACCGTTGCTATGGCTACCGCGGCATTACCAGCATAATGGAATGATTGAGTAGGGAGTTACGGAAGTGTACTGGTAGGATTTCGAAACAATTCCATTTAAAATCCAACGGCGGAGTTTTCGGAGGTTTTTATTTAGGCAAACATTATTCTACCACACACGCACACACATAATATATTATATATTTATGTATAATATTAAATATATTATTAGTCTACTCGTATATTTTATAGTATTGTGTTATATTATTTAGAGTTTTCACCGAGGGTTAGATACAACTAAGACGAAGAAATTTTTAACAATAGGTACCTATTGTGGCGTAATTTATTCGACAAACAGAATATCTAATATTATTTTTACAAGATAAACAGATATATTATTTACAATATAAAATTATTTCTTTATTTGCCATTTGTATCATTCAATGAAAACAAATGTCAGTCGATAAAATGTTACATTACCTATGGGCTATGACTATATTTTACTTAATATTCCGCTTTTTTATCACAAAAATATAATACTGTTTTAAATTGCATGTAAAATTACAGTATATAAAACTTAAATTTTATAATTTCTAAAGTTAATAAAATAATAATTCTTTTTATTATGATAAGATTGAATAGGTTATTTAATTTTTTTTTTTAAATGTATAAAAGTTTAATTTTATTGCCTGATTATATAAATAAATCTGAAATAACATAATTTGATACAAATTTGTTTAACATTCGGATTTCTTTATTTTTATGTAGGTAAAATACAGTTTTGATAATGTTGATACAAAAAGTATTATTTAAAAAAATTTTACTCCCTACACCGAATACAATTTTATTTTTGAGAACCTATCAAAATTAATATGAGTACCTACACTAATTTTACTCAACGCGTATTCTGACAATATAAACAATAGTTAAAAGAATATAGTAATTCTGCTGTATAATTAATTAATTTATAAAATCAAAATATAAATTGTATAAATACCTAATTTCAAGAAACTAGTACAAAACGCGAAAGTGGCACTTAAATTATTTTACACCAAAGAAAGTTACTTACTTAATAACTTCGGTGAAGTTTAGAAATTTCATTACACACTTTAATGACTTATGATATGATTACCAACGAAAATTCAAAGTTATAAAATTTCAAGTATGAACACAACCCTGCATAACCATAAAAGTTAACGTTGACCCAATGCACGAGGGTAAATATTATCATGTTGGGAGTTTAAGATTACATCACTCAGATAAAAATGAATTTTAATTTTAAAGGTTGGGTATCATTAATTTGTAGCATTAAAATGTATAATATCAAGGTTATTAAAAAATTCATGTATGAAGGAAGTGTTATTAATTTTAATATATTATTCGCTTCAATTAATCATTCAAAAATTCAGAATATCATGTCCTTAAAAATGAAATAGTACAATTCCTATTGGATAAAAGGTTGGTTGGTGTATGTGGTTTCCTCCTTCATATTATATTTAATCATAGAAATCAACAAAAATGCACAGTTGGCTTAGATCAATTTATAACTTTATAAGTACATTTTTTCTTACTATTGTATATTTGTATATAATATTACCTTCTAACACGATATTCCGACGAAATATAAGAAAATTGATTTATAAAACAAATATGTATCATGGCTGTCTATAATTATTATTATGCCTCCCCTAATAATAATGATGGTAATATTAAAGTAATAATAGTTCTACAATAATTCCTGCATAATGGTATATTTATCTTCGAATGTTTGAAATTTAAATATATCTATTACAAAATAAAGCGTTATCTGGATTGTAATATCAACAGCCGTGACCTACAAGTATAAAAATACAAACAATAGTTAAACTTTTATATTATTTAATACGGTAGAGAAAATATTGGTTTTACTTTTAGAATTTATTTTAATTCATAAAATATGGAATCGTTATACTGCGAGCGAGTAAACATAACGCTCAGAATATTATTATTGGTTACATTTTGTACAAACTTTATTTATCATCTCAAACTACGCTAGAAAGTATGATAATTTGAATTATATAATGAAATAAGATCGATATATTTAATTATTTATCAATTTTAATTGAAAAATCAATATATTTGATATTTTAATGCGCGAATAATCCATATTATATAACGGTTTAGTTTTTAGATTATTTTGCTTATTCCCTTTTTGTAGGAATTCATATATTTGTGTTTTACTTGAAGTAGTCATACCCAATATACGCGTGTAGGTATAACCGTGTTTAAAATAAAATAAATAACATAATTGTATGAGTTTGGTGTTCCTAATAAACGTGAAACGCTTTATATGAAATAAATAATAACTCAATAATATATTAATATGAGAAAGAAGGATAATTCGTAGGTGTCGACCACATGTAAAACCCCAAGTCCAGGCTTCAATTCAAAATAAATCGTAGGTAAATTGAGATAATTGTATTTGTGAATTCAAAACAATACGTTTTCTATAAAATATATCAATACAATTTTATTTATTGGGTAAAAAAGCTTGTAATTTTAATACAAGGCTCCTACTATATTGTTACAATGACATTTGAAAAAAATTAAAAATCCTAAGTTTTTTTACAAGCATTTAAAGTTCAAATCTTTACAAAATACTGAAAAATCACGAAAATTATTGACTTTTTTTTGAGTTAAGAATTTATAGTATATTTTCTTTTTAAATCTAAGATTTGAAAATGTATACAAGATTCCTTATAAGTTTGTCTACCTTTATGAAAAAAAAAACGTTTACAAGCAAATCAAATCATATTTTTATGAGCGTTTGAAGTTCATATTATTACCGGATTGGATATTCACTACGAGTTCTCATTATGTAAGGATTTTCTTATTTTGTTGTAATTAAAAAACGAATAACTGTAGATACATGAAAATTTCATTGAATGTTTATACTTTATATTCCCATTTTCTATACAACATAACATTTTGCAAATATTTTGACTCGTTTTGAGCTGTTTACGGACAATTTCAAATCTAAATGTTTTTAGATTTTTTTTCTATAAATATCAATATAATTTTATTTGTTGGGTCAAAAAGCGTGAAAAATTAATAAAAAAAATACAACGCTCCTGATATATTGTTA